>NC_053025.1:113887663-113900632 GCF_003073215.2 Triticum urartu
ACGAGAGGAGATCACTTGTTTGTTCCTTGTGGGACTAACCCATGTAGGTATTGAAAGTGCAATTCACTCAAATGGATAGCTCCAAGTGATCTACATCAACATTGAGCATCCACATCTTCAACATCTACATGAAGTCATCATCGACAAAACCCGAGGTTAGTTCATCCCTCTAAGGGGGGATATCACATCTAGGGGGAGCTTTACTCTAAGACTTGAGCTAAAGCAACTCTAAAGATGTGAACACAACAATGCTTTATGTAAAAGTGGTAACCCCACTTGAGCTTAAACGATGAGTATGACCTATGATCAAGTGTTCTCACTTGACTCCTAAGTCAATATACTCATATATAGATGACCTTGTCATCGCAAATTGCTTGATAGATGCTAGAATTGGTTGTGCATGCCTTGTCACATATTTCATTTGCCATCTTATTGTGTGAGCATGCTGGTTGCATATTTTACTCATTCGAGGACATCCACTTGTTGTTTTGATTGTTTGGTTTTATTTCCTTTTGCCAAGTGGATGGACAAGAATGCCTAAGAACCTCCTCTAGCTATCTATGCTTTTCTCGTCTCAAACTCTATTCATGCTACATCACAAAATTTGATCAAGTCAGATTCGAACCACTCTGTGTGAGGAGCGCTCGGAGTCCCCGATTCGTCATAGACTTAAACTTCCAAAACCTCTTTATGATTCTCGGTCTGACCGATACCCCACTTTCGGTCCTACCGAGATCATTAAGTTGATCTAGGTTTTCGATCTCGGTGCAACCGATTTGAACCTTTTCGGTCACACCGAGTTTCAGTAACTGCTTGCAGTTATGAATCTCGGTGCCACCGAGTTGTTCCACTCGGTCACACCGACAGGGTCGGGCTATATATAGTCACGGGCAAAAATTTGGAAATTTCTCCGAACCCCTTCGCCCGCGCGATAGCCTGCTCTGCCAACGTGGTCTCCGGATCGTCTCTCGCCGCCAGCCGCCTCCAGTCGCTGGTCTCCGTCGCCGTCAACGGAATTCTACCCCGCCGTTGCCGCCGTAGCGAGTCTCCGCCGAACTAGGGTATGGACTCGATCTTTGTGCTATTCCCCAATCTGATTCCTAGCACATTGTGATCATATTGATTCTAGCCACGTTTGATAAACTTCTATCCAGTCAATGAACTCGTAGATTAGGTTTGATTCGAAAATTCTAGGTTTAGGTTTCCGCCGAAACCATCTCGGACCCACCGAGTTGAAAAACTCGGTCCCACCGATTTGGCTTATGCCATTGCACAAGTGAGACTCGGTCTGACCGAGAATTACTTATCGGTGTGACCGATTTTGGAACTTGTGAAACCCTAGCAGTCTCGGTGCCACCGAACTGTGACTCGGTCCAACCGAGTTCACTAGTTTAGGTTCCAAAACTGCTTCGGTATCACCGAGTTTGAAAATCGGTAGATCCGAGATGATTTCAGTGGGAAACTAAAACTAAGTTTTTGGATCATTCTTTTGCAAAAATCTCTGCATTTTGTGATGCTCATCTATTCTACCTCATCTATAAACTATTCACAGGGTCAGCAGTCAGCTTGTTCATCATGTCAGACCAAAGTGATAGCCAGAACATGTCAGAAGAGCAAGTGCAGATGAGTGAGGGCACTAGTCCCTCAAGTTCTTCAGATGATGGCAGCAGAAGTACCCCAAGCAATCTGCCAAAAGCTGCCACCAGACAGAGGAAGAAGAGAACTTCAGATTCTGAGGATGAAGATTATGTGGCAGAAGAGGAAGCCACATCAAAGAGAGTTGAGCCAGCTCAAGGCACAAAGCCAGGTTAAAGATCAAAAGGCCAGCAGGCAGGCAGCCTATGTCAAAGGCTAGAGCTTCAACTGAAAAGCCTGCACCCAAAGAGCCAGTTGCTGCTGAAGGCAAGAAAGAGGAAGGAAAGGGTCAAGAAGACCGTAGCCAGAGTGCTTGGAAAGGCTTCCATCATGGAAGAGGAAGAGGAAGAAGAGGTTGCTGCACCAGCACCTAAGGCACCTAAGCTTATGGGTGATGCTATCAGGACAGGGGCTGCCACATCTAAGCCCAAAGAAGCACCCAAAGCTGCCTCCAAGCCCAAGTCTGCACCAAAGAGAAATACAAGAGCATCCCATGCTGAGAAGAACAAGGCCCCAGTGCCTGAAGCTAGAAGAAGAGGATGAAGAGCAAGTTCTCAGAAAACTCAAGCCCAAGATCCCAGACCACAAATGGCTCATCCTGTGGCTGAGGATATGAAGCTCAGGAGAGACTCAGGGCTCAGGAAGTGGAGAGAAGCAGATCCGTATGCTTCAAGGAGAAGGACTGCTGTGGATTACAGATTTCACACCAAGGAACAGCAAGATTTCTATGAGACAGTACTGCTTGACAAGAAGCCCATTGTTTGTGACATGAGATGGGTCGACTGGACCTACATGAAGGAAAATGAGGAACACTACCCTGGAGTGTATGACAGCTTTAGTGCGTGTGGAGTTGCAGACTTTGTTGGGCAGAAGCTCACAAAGTGGAACGAGGAGCTAATCATGCAGTTCTACTCCACAGCACACTTCTACCCAGATGGAAGGATCACATGGATGTCTGAAGGTACGAGGTACCAATCAACTGTTGAGGAATGGGCAAAGTTGATCAATGCCCCAGAGGAGCAAGCAGATGACTTGGACATTTATGCCAAGAAGAAGATGGACCACAACTCAATGTCCAACATGTACAAGGAGATTCCCAATGAAGCTCTTGATACTTTCAAGTTTGGGTCTGTGCATTATCTTCTGTCAGGGCTGCCAACTATAAATTGGATATTGAGGCACACTCTCTTGCCCAAGTCAGGTGATCACAAGATGATCAGAGGCCATGCAATCAATTTGCTTCATGTATTTGATGTGCCACAGAAATTCAAGTGATGAGCCTCATAGTAGAGACTATCAAGAGGACTGCAGCAGATCAGAAGAGGAGCTGTGGTTATGCCCCACAATTCAGGAGCTCATCAACTCCAAGATGGGCACAGGCATATACTTATTGGACAAGGAACACCTGCCCATCCGTCCAGATTTTGAGGACAATCAAGTTGTGATGACTGAAATGAACCATCGTCTGCACAAGCACAAGCAAAGAAGGAGAAGGCAAGGAAGGAGAAAGCTGCCAAGATGCCAACTCAAGAGGAGGCATCTGAGTATTTCTTGAAAACCAAACAAGAGCAGCTTGGTTACCTGATTGCATCCACCCTGCGGATTGAGAAAGGACTAGCCACCCTAACTCAAAACCAGGCAAGCCTAGAGAGAATCATGGAACAAAAGTTCTATGACTTGGATGTCAAGGTGACAGAGATTCAGACTGCAGTGGAGCAGCTCCAAGATGATATGCAGGAGAGGAAAGGGAAGACAACCACTGATGCCTTTGCCAGAGTGCCACGAGGTCCGAGGTCGTCTGCAGTGCCAGTTCCTGACACAAGAGCAACTGCCTCAGCTCCAGCCGTAGCACCAGCCCAACTAGCTCCAGCATCTACTTCAGCTCCAACTCCAGCGTCTACTTCAGCGTCTACAGAAGCCTTCGTCCTTGGAGTGATCCGGACTCCACCACCACCTGAAGATCAAGCCTGAGCGTCGATCTAGCACTATGCATTTTCTAGGAACTTTTTGGTAACTTGTTGCCAAAGGGGGAGAAGATGTATAGATCATAGGCTTCGAGAGAGAGAGTGTTGCTTTTTTCTCTCTTGCTTTATTTGGTGGTTTTTCGAACTTTGTTTGCTTTTGAGTGCTTGAGATACTATGTCATTGCTTGTGAGACATTGATGATCATGTGTTTGATCATAAGCTACACTTAATGCTTGCTTAATGCTATTATCTTATCTATCTTATGTGATCATTCACTATTCTTGGTGATGAGTGCATGTATTTCATTCTTATCATTTTAAGCGCTCCACCAAGATGTATGTGACATGGAAGAGTAACCCATGACTCTAACTCCTTGTGCATTTGCAGTCCAAAGCAAATTTTAAATATGCACAAATTTAGGGGGAGCTCTTACTTGTCACATACTTCTCAAAGCGACGATATATTTCATGCTTATTATCATTTGTCGAAGCTTTGATCTATATGTTGTCATCAATTACCAAAAAGGGGGAGATTGAAAGTGCAACTATCCCTAGGTGGTTTTGGTAATTCATAACAACATATAGCTCATTGAGCTAATGCTATTCCAAGATGATTATTTCAGGAAAGCTCAATGATTGGCATGGCATGGATGTGAAAGTGGAACCCTCAAAATGCTAAGGACAAAGGATTGGCTCAAGCTCAAAAGCTCAAGACTCTTCATTTTATATTTTAGTGATCCAAGATCACATTGAGTCTTTAGGAAAAGCCAATACTATCAAGGAGGGATGAGGTGTTGCTTAATGAGCCTCTTGCTTCATGTGCTTAGTGATATGCTCCAAAACCCTCAACTACTTTCCCATATCCACTTATGACCTAAACCCTAAGCCAAACTCGGTCCTACCGATTCTTCTCTATCCGGCGCCACCGAGTTTCACTTGTCATAAGCCACTGCCAAACCCTAGCAATTCGGTTCTACCGATAGGGATCTCGGTCTCACCGAGATGGGATTGCAAACTCTCTGTTTCCCTTTCGTAACTTTTCGGTCTCACCGAAAGAGCGAATCGGTCCCACCGAGATTGCAATGTAAATTCAGTGTTTCCTTTTGTAACTTTTCGGTCTCACCGAAAGAGCAAATCGGTCCCACCGAGTTTGCCTGACCAACTCTCTGGTTAGCTAATTACCAAAATCGGTCTCACCGAGTTTGTGTAATCGGTCTCACCGAGATTACGTTATGCCCAAACCCTAACCATATCGGTCCTACCGAGTTGCATGTCAGTCCCACCGAAAATCTCTAACGGTCACTAGGTTTACATTTTCGGTCCGACCGAGTTTGTTGATTCGGTCCCACCGAGATTGGAAAACTGTGTGTAACGGTTGGATTTTGTGTGGAGGCTATATATACCCCTCCACCTCCTCTTCATTCGTGGAGAGAGCCATCAGAACACATACACAATTCCAACTCATATGTTCTGAGAGAGGACCACCTACTCATGTGTTGAGACCAAGATATTCCATTCCTACCATATGAATCTTGATCTCTAGTCTTCCCCAAGTTGCTTTCCACTCAAATCTTCTTTCCACAAAATCCAAATCCTATGAGAGAGAGTTGAGTGTTGGGGAGACTATCATTTGAAGCACAAGAGCAAGGAGTTCATTACCTACACACCATTTGTTACTTCTTGGAGAGTGGTGTCTCCTAGATTGTCTAGGTGTTACTTGGGAGCCTCCGACAAGATTGTGGAGTTGAACCAAGGAGTTTGTAAGGGCAAGGAGATCGCCTACTTCGTGAAGATCTACCGCTAGTGAGGCAAGTCCTTCGTGGGCGATGGCCATGGTGGGATAGACAAGGTTGCTTCTTCGTGGACCCTTCGTGGGTGGTTCCTTCTTCGTGGACCCTTCGTGGGTGGAGCCCTCCGTGGACTCGCGCAACCATTACCCTTTGTGGGTGGAGCCCTCCGTGGACTCGCGCAACCGTTACCCTTCGTGGGTTGAAGTCTCCATCAACGTGGATGTAGGATAGCACCACCTATCCGAACCACGGGAAAAACATCCGTGTCTCACTGCGTTTGAATTCTCTAAACCCTTCCCTTTACATTCTTGCAAGTTGCATGCTTTACTTTCCGCTGCCAATATACTCTTTGCATGCTTGCTTGAATTGTGTGATGATTGCTTGACTTGTCCTACAATAGCTAAAATCTGCCAAGAACTAAAATTGGGAAAAGGTTAAGCTTTTTATTTGGTCAAGTAGTCTAATCACCCCCCTCTAGACATACTTTCGATCCTACACGAACCATAGCCTCATAATCCAAATAAGTAGGAGGCAACTCAATATCATCCTCACGTATGGTTATACCAAGAAAATTAGCTATACGGGTTGCATAAATTCCACCAAAGAAATCTCCATTAAATCTATTATGATGCAACCTACGTGCAACAATAGCTCCCAAGTTATAAGATTTATCTTCTAACACAGCACTCCTAAGAATACTAAGGTCAGGGACACACATATGACATGCTTCATGTTTACCATTTATGCACCTACCTATGAAGAGAGCGAAATAATGTATAGCAGGAAAATGAATGCTCCCTATGGTAGCTTGTGTTATATCTCTAGATTCCCCACAGTTATACAAGCAAGAAAATCTCTAAACTCAGATTTGCGAGGTTCACTAGCACTACCCCATTGTGGAAGTTTGCAAGCAGTGGTAAAATACTCTAAGTCCATAGTTTAATAATTTTCATAAAGATCAAATAGGACAGTTTGGGAATTGCGTGAAGATGAAAATTCAAACCTCCTCACAAAGGAACTAGTGAGATAGTGGTACTGATGGCACTTTTCTGCCTCGAAGCTCACAAGATCAGCATTACGCAAATATGCGTTAAATTCTTCCTTAATTCCTGCTCGATCCACGAAGTCCTCTGAAGGCCATTCACAGGGCCGCACTGGAGCGTCCCTCGGTGGCTCATCATCAGCATCACGCATTGCAAGCCTGGGTCCTTGCTTCCTTGAAGGACCACCTTGGTACATTTTCCTAAACATATTTCTTCTTCTGAAAAATTTCTGAAATTTTTAGTAACTTCAAATAAAAGTGAACCAAGCTCAACAAAATTGATAGCAACTACTCCTACAAGTGCCTAGGACCTATATCATGCATTAGAACTACTTGGAACCATATAAATTTGACGCGCAAGCTCAAGAACATGGTTACCTAGGCAGCACAAGTTTGCAATGAATAAAGTACTAGAACAAAAACTGATTGGACCAATGGAGGACTCACATACCAAGGAACAATCCCCCAAAGCAGTTTTGCGAGAGGTGCCTTGAGCAAGGAGATCGAAAATCGCAGCAAAATGAGCTAGAACTCGTGCTTGAGCTGGATGGTGATTTTTTTGGGGAGGAAGGAGTGTGTGGGTGCAGGAATAAGTGGAGGGGAGCCACCGTGGCCCCACGAGGCAGGGGGCGCGCCGTGGACCCTCGTGGCCAGGTGCCATCTCCCCCTGCTGTGTTCTCAGTGCCAGATATTGTCAAATATTCCAGAAAAATCATATTTAAATTTTAGGGCATTTGGAGAACTTTTATTTTCGGGGTATTTTTTATTACATGGATAATTCAGAAAACAGACAGAAATTACTATTTTTGCTTTATTTAATATAAATAACAGAAAGTAAAAAGAGGGTACAGAGAGTTGTGCTTTCTAACTTCATCCATCTCATGCTCATCAAAAGGAATCCACTAACAAGGTTGATCAAGTCTTGCTAACAAACTCATTTCGAGTAACATGAAACCGGAGAAATTTCGACTGACACTATGTTACCTCAACGGGGATATGCATATCTCCACTAATAAGAATATCATATTTCTTCTTGACAGTAGGAAGAGGAAATTCAAAACCTCCAAAAATGATCGATGGAATTTTTCCAATAGAATTGATATTGTGGGCTTGAGGTTGTTTCCTCGAAAAGTGTACCGTATGCTCATTACCATTAACATGAAAAGTGACATTGCCTTTGGTGCAATCAATAACAGCCCCTGCAGTATTCAAAAAGGGTCTTCCAAGAATAATAGAAATACTATCGTCCTCGGGAATATCAATAATAACAAAGTCATTTAAAATAGTAACATTTGCAACCACAACAGGCACATCCTCACAAATACCAACAGGTATAGCAGTTGATTTATCAGCCATTTGCAAAGATATTTCAGTAGGTGTCAATTTATTCAAATCAAGTCTACGATATAAAGAGAGGCATAACACTAACACCGGCTCCAAGATCACATAAAGCAGTTTTAACATAGTTTCTTTTAATGGAGCATGGTATAGTTGGTACTCCTGGATCTCCTAGCTTTTTAGGTATTCCACCCTTAAAAGTATAATTAGCAAGCATGGTGGAAATTTCAGCTTCCGGTATCTTTCTTTTATTAGTAAAAATATCTTTCATGTACTTAGCATAAGGATTCATTTTAAGCATATCAGTCAAATGCATACGCAAAAAGATAGGTCTAATCATTTCAACAAAGCGCTCAAAATCCTCATCATCCTTTTTCTTGGATGGCTTAGGAGGAAAAGGCATGGGTTTCTGAACCCAATGCTCTCTTTCCTTACCGTGTTTCCTAGCAACAAAGTCTCTCTTATCATAACGTTGATTCTTTGATTGTGGGTTATCAAGATCAACAACAGGTTCAATTTCTATATCATTATCATTACTGGGTTGGGCATCAACATGAACATCATCATTAACATTTTCATTAGGTTCATGTTCATTACTAGATTGTGTTTCAGCATCAGAAATAGAGATATCATTGGGATTCTCAGGTGTGTCAATAACAGGTTCACTAGAAGCATGCAAAGTCCTATCATTTTTCTTTTTCTTCCTTTTAGAAGGACTAGGTGCATCCATATTATTTATCTGAGAATCTTGCTCAATTCTCTTAGGATGGCCCTTAGGATACAAAGGTTCCTGGGTCATTTTACCACCTCTAGTCATAACTCTAACAGCATTATCATTTTTCTTACTATTTAATTCATTGAGCAATTCATTCTGAGCTTTAAGTACTTGTTCTACTTGAGTGGTAACCATAGAAGCATGTTTACTAATGAGTTTAAGTTCACCTTTAACTCTAGACATATAATCACCCAAGTGTTCAATCATATACGCATTTTGTTTCAATTGTCTACCAAAGTAAGCATTGAAGTCTTCTTGCCTAACCATAAAGCTATCAAACTCATCCAAACATTGGCTAGCAAACTTAGTAGGAGGGATTTCAGCTTTATCATATCTATAGAGAGAATTTACCTTTACTACCCGTGTCGGGTTATTAAGACCATGTGTTTCTTCAATAGGTGATGGATTAAAACCATATATTTCTCCAACAGGCGGTAGATTAAGACCATGTATTTCTTCAATAGGAGGTAAATTTTTAATATCTTCAGCTTTAATACCCTTTTCTTTCATGGATTTCTTTGCCTCTTGCATATCTTCAGGACTAAGAAACAGAACACCCCTTTTCTTTGGAGTTGGTTTAGGAATAGGCTCAGGAAGTGACCAATTATTTTCATTTGTCAACATGTTGTTCAATAGAATTTTAGCTTCATCCGGTGTTCTTTCCCTAAAAACAAAACCGGCACAACTATCCAGGTAATCTCTGGAAGCATCGGTTAGTCCATTATAAAAGATATCAAGTATTTCATTTTTCTTAAGAGGATGATCAAGCAAAGCATTAAGTAATTGGAGAAGCCTCCCCCAAGCTTGTGGGAGACTCTATTCTTCAATTTGCACAAAATTATATATATCCCTTAAAGCACCTTGTTTATTATGAGCAAGGAAATATTTAGCAGAGAAGTAATAAATCATATCCTGGGGACTACGCACACAACCAGGATCAAGAGAATTAAACCATATCTTAGCATCACCCTTTAATGAGAACGGGAATATTTTAAGGATATAAAAGTAGTGAGTTCTCTCATCATTAGTGAACAGGGTGGCTATATCATTTAATTTAGTAAGATATGCCACAACAGTTTCAGATTCATAGCCATAAAAAGGATCAGATTCAACCAAAGTAATTATATCAGGATCAATAGAGAATTCATAATCCTTATCAGTAACAAAGATAGGTGAAGTAGCATAAGCAGGATCATATTTCATTCTAGCATTCAAAGTTTTTTTGTTTAAGCTTAGCTAATAATTTCTTAAGATCACTTCTATCATTGCATGCAAGAAAGTCTCTTTTAGTTTCTTCATCCATAACATAGCCCTCAGGCACAAGAGGCAATTCATATTTATTAGGAGAGCCTTCATCATCACTTTCATCAATATTATCAGTTTCAATAATTTCATTCTCTCTAGCCCTAGCAAGTTGTTCATCAAGAAATTCACCAAGTGGCACAGTAGTATCAAGCATAGAAGTAGTTTCATCATAAGTATCATGCATAGCAGAAGTGGCATCATCAATAATATGCGACATATTAGAATTAATAGCAGAAGCATGTTTAGGTGTCGCAAGCTTACTCAAAATAGAAGGTGAATCAAGTGCGGAGCTAGATGGCAGTTCCTTACCTCCCCTCGTAATTGACGGATGAATCTTGGTTCTTGGATCTTTCAAGTTCTTCATAGTGATAAGCAGATATAAATCCCAAGTGACTCAAAGAATAGAGCTATGCTCCCCGGCAACGACGCCAGAAAATAGTCTTGATAACCCACAAGTATAGGGGATCGCAACAGTTTTCGAGGGTAGAGTATTCAACCCAAATTTATTGATTCGACACAAGGGCAGCCAAAGAATATTCTCAAGTATTAGCAGCTAAGTTGTCAATTCAACCACACCTGGATAACTTAATATCTGCAGCAAAGTATTTAGTAGCAAAGTAATATGATAGTAGTGGTAACGATAGCAAAAGTAACGGTAGCAAAAGTAATGTTTTTGGTATTTTGTAGTGATGATAAAAATAGCAACGGAAAAGTAAATAAGCGAAGAACAATATATGGAAAGCTCGTAGGCATTGGATCGGTGATGGAGAATTATGCTAGATGTGGTTCATCATGTAACAGTCATAACTTAGGGTGACACAGAACTAGCTCCAATTCATCAATGTAATGTAGGCATGTACTCCGAATATAGTCATACGTGCTTATGGAAAAGAACTTGCATGACATCTTTTGTCCTACCCTCCCGTGGCAGCGGGGTCCTAACGGAAACTAAGGGATATTAAGGCCCCCTTTTAATAGAGTACCGTACCAAAGAATTAACACATAGTGAACACATGAGCTCCTCAATCTACGGTCATCACCGGGAGTGGTCCCGATTATTGTCACTTCGGGGTTGCCGGATCATAACACATAGTAGGTGACTATAGACTTGCAAGATAGGATCAAGGACTCACATATATTCATGAAAACATAATAGGTTCAGATCTGAAATCATGGCACTCGGGCCTTAGTGACAAGCATTAAGCATAGCAAAGTCATAGCAACATCAATCTCAGAACATAGTGGATACTAGGGATCAAACCCTAACAAAACTAACTTGATTACATGATAAATCTCATCCAACCCATCACCGTCCAGCAAGCCTACGATGGGATTACTCACGCACGGCGGTGAGCATCATGAAATTGGTGATGGAGGATGGTTGATGATGACGACAGCGATGGATTCCCCTCTCCGGAGCCCCGAACGGACTCCAGACCAGCCCTGCCGAGAGGGTTTAGGGCTTGGCGGCGGCTCCGTATCGTAAAACGCGATGAATCCTTCTCCTCTATTTTTTTCTCCCCAAACACGAATATATGGAGTTGGAGTTGAGGTCGGTGGAGCTCCAGGGGGGCCACGAGGCAGGGGGGCGCGCCCAGGGGGGCAGGCACGCCCCCACCCTCGTGGCTAGGGTGTGGGCCCCTTGGCCCTGATTCTTTGCCGGTATTTTATTATTATTTGCAAAAATAATCTCCGTGGGGTTTTAGATCATTCCTAGAACTTTTGTTTCTACACATAAATAACACCATGGCAATTCTGCTGAAAACAATGTCAGTCCGGGTTAGTTCCATTCAAATCATGCAAGTTAGAGTCCAAAACAAGGGCAAAAGTGTTTGGAAAAGTATATACGACGGAGACGTATCAATTCTCATATGCTCCGTGGCATTCAAAACGTTTTTGAAGTCCTGGTTCTAAGCCGTAAAGGATGGTGCACTAAACTATTAAGTAGTCATCATATCGAGCTTGCCAAACGTTCATAACTTTGGCATCTGCTCATGCAATAGGTCTGTCACCTAGCAGTGCATCAAGGATGTAATTCTTCTGTGCACCAATGAGGATAACCCTCAGATCACAGACCTAGTCCGCATCATTGCTACTTTCATCTTTCAACTTAGCTTTCTCTAGGAACATATCAAAAATAGGGGAGCTATATCGTGAGCAATTGGTATACAACATAGATATGCAAATACTGTCAAGACTAAGTTCATGATAAATTAAGTTCAATTAATCAAATTACTAATGAACTCCCACTTAAATCAACATCCCTCAAGTTTTCTAAGTGATACATGATCCATATCAACTAAACCAAGTCCGATCATCACGTAAGATGGAGTAGTCTTCAATGGTGAACATCTTCATGTTGATCATATCTACTATATGACTCATGTTCGACCTTTCGGTCTCCAGTGTTCCGAGACCATGTCTGTACATGCTAGGCTCGTCAAGTTTAACCCGAGTATTCCGCATGTGCAAAACTGTCTTGCACCCGTTGTATGTGAACTAGAGGCTATCACACCCGATCATCACGTGGTGTCTCAACACGACGAACTGTCGCAACGGTGCATACTTGAGGAGGACACTTGTACCTTGAAATTTAGTTAAGGGATCATCTTATAATGCTACCGTCGTACTAAGAAAAATAAGATGCATAAAAGATAAACATCACATGCAATCAAAATATGTGACATGATATGGCCATCATTGGTGTCTACTACACAACCTTCTTCTTGTAGACATTGTTGGGCCTCCAAGTGCAGAGGTTTGTAGGACAGTAGCAAATTTCCCTCAAGTGGATGACCTAAGGTTTATCAATCCGTAGGAGGCGTAGGATGAAGATGGTCTCTCTCAAGCAACCCTGCAAACAAATAACAAAGAGTCTCTTGTGTCCCCAACACACCCAATACAATGGTAAATTGTATAGGTGCACTAGTTCGGCGAATAGATGGTGATACAAGTGGTATATGGATAGTAGATAATGGTTTTTGTAATCTGAAAATATAAAAACAGCAAGGTAACTAATGATAAAAGTAAGCACAAACGGTATTGCAATGCGTTGAAACAAGGCCTAGGGTTCATACTTTCACTAGTGCAAGTTATATCAACAATAATAACATAATTGGA
>NC_053025.1:113901632-113928917 GCF_003073215.2 Triticum urartu
GACGTATTTCCGCAGTGTGACACACCACGCCAAGCCTTTATCCGAGTCGTTTCATTATCCCACCTCAGCGCGTCATGCGAGGCGGTTTCCTTGGCACGTCTTGTTAAAGCAGAGATCGTGTCCCCTTATTCCGGGATTCTCATCAATACGGGCGTGGGTAACCCAACCGCTTCTAGGACTCCTAGATTATAGGCAAGTCCAAACGGACACGGAGAGGACGCTTGATATTCACCCTCTTTATAAAGGGGACAAGGCTTTTATTTTTCCCTCCCGTGCTCAATCGAATCCCTTCCCCCGCCTCAAGCTCAAACGCCCAAGTTCAGGTCAGGTGCTCCGAACCTCAGTCATGTCCGGATCTAGCCTTCAAGGCCGATGGGTGCCTTCCTCCGTCACCGAAGAAGACATCAAAAAGTTGAGGGAGGCCAGATATCTGACCGCCGAGATTTTGCATCGGCTGCCTCCCCGGGGCAGGCCGTCCCCACCCCGAACCCAACGAGAACGTCGTGTTCGTCTCCCACTTCCTCCGAGGTCTAGGGCTTGCTCTGGATCCTTTCGTCAGGGGTTTGATGTTTTATTACGGGCTAGATTCCATGATCTAGCTCCGGACTCCTTTCTTCATATCACGACATTTATTGTCGTGTGCGAGGCCTTCCTCCGGGTTACCCCTCACTTTGGCCTATGGCTCAAGACCTTTGAAGTAAAGCCGAAGATGATCGAGGGGCAACATGCGGCGTGTGGAGGTGCCTCAATACGCAAGATGACGGGAGCTTCCATGGCCCAAGGTTCCATCCAGAGGTGTCTGAATTGTGGCAACAGGAGTGGTTCTACATCACGGCTCCTAGAAGTGCCAAGTGGGCGGCCGCCCCTGTTTTCCGCTCGGCCCTCCACCACAACTGATGTCATGGATTAGCAGAGGTCTGAGCTGGGGTCCAGCCAAGGACGTGCCTATACTGCAAAGCCACATTCGAGATCTCTTTAATGGAGATTTTCAGTTTGGTTGCGGTAATACAAGTTATGCTGGTCGTCAAGTCCAGCCTTGCAAACGCCGGCCTCCTTCGCTGTGGGAGTTCAATCCCGAGGGACCGCGTGTCATTCAAAATTTTCTCGGCCTGATGCACGAGGAGATGTACAAGTCATTCTTCGGACCTCATGTGGAGTGTCCGAAAAATCACCGAGGACGTGGGCCTGAGTAGTAACCGCGCCGCCGGACAGGTAAGGCATCTTCCGGCGAACATACTATCTCTCCTTTGTTACGAAGTTATTTCTGAGAGTTCTCTTTTTGACAGGACTGGCTAACAAAGGCGAAGTTGATTCGGTGTTCGGCCCCCCTCCCTGAAGGGTTTGGAAAATCCGGTATTGGAAAGATGCTCCAGACCGCACCTTGCCCAGAGCCCTTGAAAGAAGATACTGTGGAGGATAATATGGGCGGACGCGGGCCCCCAACACTGCCCATCTCTAACCGAAGGGAGCGAGCGTCTCCATGAAGGAAGACGACCAGAAGAGGAAAAGGACTGCGCCCGGGGATTCGGAAGCCGAAGCTTCCAAACGGGAGAAGAAGTCTCCCACAGAGGGTCCTACCTTGGGGGGCGCTGTTGCCGCACAAAGTCCGCGGGGGGATCAATTCTCCCGCGAGTCGTAAGTGACCCGAAATACTTAATAGTACATATATGCCATCTTTTTCTTCTGAGAGAATAACCACCGCATATATTTTTGCAGTTCGGCCTTAGCCCCTCTCAAATGAGCTCGTCTTCGGGGAATCTTCTTCCAGAGATGATGGAGAGCGAAACGCCTCCTCCAGGACTCCTCCGCTCCGGAAGCGGGCGAACCCTGAAGTGTCGTCACGGAGGGCCTCTCCGAGTCCGGTGAGGCCAGGAAGATAATCCCATGACCCCCGAAGCTCCCAGTGTCGGCTCCCGAAGAGAGCAGACAACAGAGTCCGGCACCGTCTAGTGTGCGATCGGATGTTCTAAGGGAGTTGGTGGGGCGAGCGGCCATCTTCAGATGAACACCGTGTGTGCTGATGAATACAGTGATGGAGAGAATATCGTCCGCCGAAAGCGGATTGCATGAAGCTTTTATGAGTCTACTGAACAGGCTTTGAGGTACGAAAAGAATGTATGATAGTCCTGCACATGCTAGGTGTGCCCTGTGTAGATAGTAGCCCCTGAGACTCTGGTTGTCATCGGAAACGACGACGAACAGAAGATCATATTCCAGGTAATAACCATACTGCCTCTATGTGCAGGTGATGGAAGCTCCGGTGGCTGGTCGGACTAGCGAGTTTGCCCATTTAGAACGACAGTTGGATGCGGCAGACGCCGACATCGAGCTTGTTAACAAAAGGCTTGACGAGGCACAGGGTAAGTGTCATTATCTGGTAAACGCCACATAGGAAGAGCAGCATGATGCCAGTATCTTTAATATGTTGTGACTGCAGATGGAGCTGCCACTGTTGAAGCCTTTGCGGCAGAACTTGCCCGAGCCAAGGAACAAGCGAGGTTGGGTAATGCCGGCTGCTTTGAAGGCGGCCGAAGAGTTGCAAGCCGAGAAGGCCGCGCATGGCGAGAGCCGAGACAAGATGGCAAGATGGCCATAGAATTAAAAGCCACCGCCGACGTTGCCGGGTTCTTGAAAGGAAAAAAAACCCAAAAGCGAAGGCATCGGACCTGAGAAAGGCTGCTGCGACGAAAAAAGACCTCCGCTCTGCTATGAGGGCAAAGAGGAGGAGAGCCTGCGGGAAGCCAGGGATATTGTAGTGGGAATCCTTTATGTTGCGGAGGAAGTTCGGAGATCACGGTATGCCCCTCTGGATCGGCTGTGGAGTTCGGAGGATGTGTATATGGATTGGCGGCGAGCGCTGCCGATGCGGCCAAGTACTTCCAGGGTCAGACGGACCGTGAAGTAGACAGCTGTTTTGGAGACAATTCCATTCTCCTGAGCGTCGCTTTCATTGACTGACCAATTAGCCGAATGGGCCGAACTTAAATAGGTTGTCCGGACTCTCCATGAGGTCTGTTGTGGATCAGCTATGGCCGGAAAGGTCAAAACCGAACAGCTATTTCAGCTTGGTGCAGCAGTTCCTTGACGTGGTGCCGCGCATTAATGCGATGAAGAGGGTCGGCGTGCATAGAGGGCGCACGGATGGCCTTTGCCTGTGTTAAAGCATACTGGGCAGAGATGGATGCTACCACTGTTGCAGCGCGGGATTCGGCCATAGGTCGAAGGGCTGCTGAGCACTACTTTGAAGAAGTTCTTGAGGGTGCTCGTTTGATAGAGGCCCAGTGCTCAAAAAATATTATGTTTGAGTGATATGTAATCTCATTGTAAGCGAAATGCTTTTATAAATTTTTATAAGGCTATTTTTATACTTTTGCCTGAAAGTAATATGATGCCTCTTGGGCGGCCGTTTATGTATACATGTGTATAACCTAAAAGATTGCAGTCGTCGGCTTCAACCCCCACGCATATAATGCGGAGGTGCTTGCAAAAACACGCGTTCACACTTAACCCAACGTCTTGGTCCTATTAAGGAGGTGATAGCGGAGCGAGCGAGGCAACCGGACTATAATGCTTTAGCACTTTCACTTAGCCATAGGAGTTTGACAGTGGGGCTACTAGATAGCCCCTGTGGCTCCGCACTCTCCCGATCCCGGGGTGCATACATGCCTGGCCGGAAAACGGCCCTTCATTAAGGCGGAGGAATTCTAACATTCCAATAGGTCATCGAGTGGTTGACCAGTCTCACGCTATATCATGACAGTCAGTTTTCGGCTTTCTCTACTGAGGTGCTCGTCTGGATGAACCAGGGCACAATCGCAGTAGTTCTCCTGGTGCTACCTTAGCTGGTAAAGCGGAACGTAAGGCACCAAAACACAGGAGCCAGGCAAACCCAACATTTGACCAAAGACAATGATTCGGAGCTGATGCATATAGGGCCAAACTCGCGACGCCGAACACTCCCTAAGGTATTCGGTCTTTGTGGTATAAACCGGGCCTAAATAATGGCCTTTGTAAGAAGCCCCTTGTGTCCAGGTACGTGCATTGTTCTGCGTGGCCACATGCCAAGACGTCAGCATCCTTCTCAATGATGGATATGTATCAACAAGAGACAGTAAAAAGGTTTACACAGGGTCTTAATCTAAAAAGAATCCTTGGAGCGGGTCCCTGCTGCACGTCTGCGCCTGTGTCTTCGTTGTGCCGTATCCTGGACGGGTGTAGCACGATGATCATCTATAAAAGAGAGGAAGTTAAGTGAAAAAGTTGTCGTGCAGAAAGATAGTTTTAAAGAAACCATGTATAATTCAAGATGATAAGAAGTTGCCACTTGCTTGCGCGCGTTGAGCCCCTTGTATTGATAAATAGGGGTGTGACCATTTATTCGGTATAGATAGCGGCGCCGGACTTGATTAGTTGTGTCTGAGGTCTTGACGACCTATTGGATGCTTTCGCTGGTCCGGGCGCCTTTAGTGTGCGGCTGCCAAGGCAGCCTCACTCTCTTCGGCGCGCAGAGATCGCTTGATATTTCCGTGCACTGTAATGATGCCACGTGGACCGGGCATCTTGAGTGTGAGGGAAGCGTAGTGTGGTATTGCATTAAAGCGAGCGAAAACTTCGCGTTCGAGCAGTGCTTGATAGCCACTTTGAAACGGAGCGATGTGGAAAGTGAAATGCTCGCGACGGAAGTTATCGGGGGAGCCGAATATAACTTGTAGTAGGAGGGAGCCCGTACAACGAGCCCCTGGGCTTGGCGTTACTCCTTTAAAGGTAGTATTGCTATGGCGAATTTGTGTTGGGTCTAACCCCATCCCGCGGATTGTATCCTGATATATTAGGTTTAGGCTACTGCCGCCATCCATCAAGACTCGTGTGAAGTGATATCCGCCAATTACTGGGTCTAATACCAGGGCAGCCCATCCTGCGTGTCGGATACTTGCTGAGTAATCGCGATGGTCGAAAGTGATCGGTTGAGACGACCAGTGGCAGGACTTCGCGGTGACAGGCACTTGGGTATATTTTCCTGGGAGTGCCGCGTTGTTTTTTCCCTTGATCACGTGTAACACGTTTACTGTTTTGACTTCTGGTGGAAATTTCTTTTGTTCCCCATGTCTTGCTTGGGAGGCTCGTCCTCGTCTTCACTTGGTGTATCCTCCCCCTTGTGTACGGCGTTGAGCTTGCGGACTGCTTGAAGACCCAACATTCTCTGTGGGTATGATTAGCAGGTTTACCAGGGGTACTATGGATCTGACATACTTGGTCCAGAATTTTGTTGAGGCTGGACAGTTCATCCCTGGTGCCTTTAGGGGGCGGCTTTTGACCTGGCCGAGAGCTTTTGAATCCGGCATTTACTGCCGTGCCCTTCGTGCTGTCTTCTTTATTCCGGCATTTGTTATTGCTGTTGCGCCGTGATTTCCCGTTTCCATCTCTAACTTCAGATGTACTGGGGTCGCTGGTGCTGCATCTGGCTAGCCAGCTGTCCTCACCCGCGCAAAAGCGGGTCATGAGGTTTGTTAATGCGGCCATCGTTCTCGGCTTATTTTGGCCGAGGTGTCTGGCGAGCCATTCGTCACGGACGCTATGCTTGAAAGCTGCCAAGGCTTCGGCGTCCGGACAGTCGACAATCTGGTTCTTTTTAGTAAGAAACCTGTTCCAAAGCTTTCGGGCTGACTCTCCAGGCTGTTGAGTTATATGACTCAAATCGTCCGCATCCGGAGGTCGGACATAAGTCCCTTGAAAATTTGCCCGAAAGGCGTCTTCGAGCTCTTCCCAACTTCCAATGGAGCTTTCGGGGAGGCCTTTGAGCCAGTGACGAGCTGGCCCTTTGAGCTTGAGGGGTAAGTACTTGATGGCGTGGAGATCATCTCCTCGAGCCATATGGATATGAAGGATGTAGTCCTCAATCCAGACCCCAGGGTCTGTTGTTCCGTCGTATGCCTCTATGTTTACGGGCTTGAATCCCTCTGGAAATTCATGGTCCAGCACCTCATCGGTGAAACATAGGGGGTGTGCGGCACCCCTGTAGCTGGGTGTACCGCGTTGTTCGGATGTTTGTTGTGTTGCATTGTATGCTGGGGCGCGCTTGCGTGGTCCATAGATGGATCTTGTTGCGCCGTCCTTTGGGTGCGAGCCCTCGCATGGGTCGCGTGTTGTATTGTGAGCGGCGTTGTATGCCGCTCTGTGTTGGTAGAGGGGTCGTCTATCGACCAGGTGGCTGCTTTGATATTTGGTTGTGGGGGTCTGAGGCCTCCTCATCGAATTCGGGTAGCAGCTTCCGCTTTGGGTAGCTCTTGGAGGGGCGATTGTCGCCGTACCTTGCTGCAGTGTTGAGTATTTTACTCCATCTGATTTGGAGTGTGTCTTGCGCGGCTCTGCTTTTTAAGACTCCTCGCGGTGGCAACAAGCCTTTTACGGGCATTCTGCTGCTCCGGGTGCCTGTCCGGCGTTATGTCGTCCGGACCATTATCCTTGATAGAATTTGTTTGTTCGGTTTGATTATCCGGATTGCCGTTGTCCGGCAGCGGTTCGCCCTGCTCCAGCGCTGGGTCTGTGTGATCGCTATTTCTGTCGAGGCGGGATTTGGGGCGGCGCTTGCGTCGCCGCTTTGACTGCTTTTCGAGGGAACAAGCCTTCGGTGCGTCCTTCCGCTCCTCGTCGTCATCTTTTGGTGCGTCCACCATGTATACGTCATATGACGAGGTGGCATTCCAGGGCCCAATAGGCGCTGGTTCTTCATCGTCTCCTTCATCGGCGTCCATACCGTCGATGTCTTCGGAGTCGAAGTCGAGCATGTCGGTTAAATCGTCGACAGTGGCTACAAAGTGGGTGGTGGGTGGGCTTTGAATTTCTTCATCGTCCGTATCCCAATCTTGCTGACCGTAGTCCGGCCAGGGCTCTCCTGATAAAGAGAGAGACTTTAGTGATTTCATAATATCGCCAAAGGGCGAGTGCTGAAAGATGTCCGCGGCAGTAAACTCCATGATCGGCGCCCAATCGGATTCGATCGGCAGAGGCGCGAATGGTTCGGAGTCCGGAGAGGAGTCCGGCTCCTTGGAATCACGAGTCTCGCGGAGTGCGGGGCTGGTGTTCGGCTCGATCGCCGTTAGGATCGCAGCCCCCGAGGCGGCGTCCAACCACCCATCCTCGATCGGACGCAGTTGGCTCCGAATTAAGGGTCGAAGCCGATGCGGGTGCGGCCTTCAGGGCACTGTTTGGCGGCAGAGCTAGATCATGCTCGTCATGACAGTGCGGCGCGCTCGGCAGTGGCTCGAATCCGTCGAAGATCAAGTCCCCGCGGATGTCAGCCGTGTAGTTTAAACTTCCAAATCTGACCTGACGGCCAGGGGCATAGCTTTCGATCTGCTCCAGATGGCCAAGTGAATTGGCCCGCAGTGCGAAGCCGCCGAAGACGAAGATCTGTCGGGGAGGAAGGTCTCACCCTGGACTGCATCGCTATTGATGATCGTAGGAGCCATCAAGCCTGACGGCGACGACACAGAGGAACTCTCAATGAAAGCACCAATGTCGGTGTCAAAACCGGCGGATCTCGGGTAGGGGGTCCCGAACTGTGCGTCTAGGCCGGATGGTAACAGGAGGCAAGGGACACGAAGTTTTACCCAGGTTCGGGCCCTCTCGATGGAGGTAAAACCCTACGTCCTGCTTGATTAATATTGATGATATGGGTAGTACAAGAGTAGATCTACCACGAGATCGGAGAGGCTAAACCCTAGAAGCTAGCCTATGGTATGATTGTTGTTGTGTATGTTGTCCTACGGACTAAAACCCTCCGGTTTATATAGACACCGGAGAGGGTTAGGGTTACACAAAGTCGGTTACAATGGTAGGAGATCTACATATCCGTATCGCCAAGCTTGCCTTCCACGCCAAGGAAAGTCCCTTCCGGACACGGGACGAAGTCTTCAATCTTGTATCTTCATAGTCCAGGAGTCCGGCTGAAGGTATAGTCCGGCCATCCGGACACCCCCGAATCCAGGATTCCCTCACAAGGTATATATGTTCGACCTCCGGATGCCGACGACTTGAGTCACATAATCCAACAGCCCGGAGAGTCAGTCAGGAAATTATGGACTAGATTCTTAACCAAAAAGAACCAGACCGTCGACTGTTCGGATGCCGAAGCCCTAGCGGCCTTTAAACATAACATCCGGGACGAATGGTTCGCCCGACACCTCGGCCTAGAAAAGCCGAAGTCCATGGCGGCCCTCACAACACTCATGACCCGCTTTTGCACGGGCGAAGATAGCTGGCTAGCCCGTAGTAATAACAATGCAAGCGAACCTGGCACTTTGGAAGCCAGAAATAGCAACGGCAAACCCCGACGCAACAGGCACAAGCGTCGAAGCAACAACGATAATACCAAGGACACGTCGGTCCAACGGTGATAATGCCGAGGACACGGCGGTCAACGCCGGATTCAGTGGCTCCAAGTCCGGACAGCGGAAGAAGCCATATAAAAGGAATAATCAAGGCCCTTCCAACCTGGATCGCATACTCGATCGTCCATGTCAGATCCATGGCACCCCTGATAAACCAGCCAATCATACCACCGGAGTTGTTGGGTCTTCAACCAGGCCGGCAAGTTAAATACCGAAGACAAGGAGAAGGGTTCGCAAAGTGATGATGACGACGAGGAGCCTCGGCCACCGAACACAGGGGGACAGAAGAAGTTTCCCCTTCAAATCAAAACGGTGAATATGATATACGCTACCCATATCCCCAAGAGGGAGCGCAAGCATGCGCTTAGGGACGTCTATGCGATAGAGCCAGTCGCCCCAAAATTCAACCCATGGTCGTCATGCCCAATCACCTTTGATCGCAGGGACCATCCGACCAGTATCCGTTGATAACCCACAAGTATAGGGGATCACAATAGTTTTCGAGGGTAGAGTATTCAACCCAAATTTATTGATTCGACACAAGGGGAGCCAAAGAATATTCTCAAGTATTAGCAGCTGAGTTGTCAATTCAACCACACCTGGAAACTTAATATCTAGCAAAGTGTTTAGTAGCAAAGTAATATGATAGTAGTGGTAACGTAGCAAAAGTAATATTTTTGGGTTTTGTAGTGATTGTAACAGTAGCAACGGAAAAGTAAATAAGCGAAGAACAATATATGAAAAGCTCGTAGGCATTGGATCGGTGATGGAGAATTATGTCGGATGCGATCGATCATGTAACAGTCATAACATAGGGTGACACAGAACTAGCTCCAGTTCATCAATGTAATGTAGGCATGTATTCCGAATATAGTCATACGTGCTTATGGAAAAGAACTTGCATGACATCTTTTGTCCTACCCTCCCGTGGCAGCGGGGTCCTATTGGAAACTAAGGGATATTAAGGCCTCCTTTTAATAGAGTACCGGACCAAAGCATTAACACATAGTGAATACATGAACTCCTCAAACTACGGTCATCACCGGTAAGTATCCCGATTATTGTCACTTCGGGGTTAACGGATCATAACACATAATAGGTGACTATAGGACTTGCAAGATAGGATCAAGAACTCACATATATTCATGAAAACATAATAGGTTCAGATCTGAAATCATGGCACTCGGGCCCTAGTGACAAGCATTAAGCATAGCAAAGTCATAGCAACATCAATCTCAGAACATAGTGGATACTAGGGATCAAACCCTAACAAAACTAACTCGATTACATGATAAATCTCATCCAACCCATCACCGTCCAGCAAGCCTACGATGGAATTACTCACGCACGGCGGTGAGCATCATAAATTGGTGATGGAGAAAGGTTGATGATGACGATGGCGACGGATTCCCCTCTCCGGAGCCCCGAACGAACTCCAGATCAACCCTCCCGAGAGAGTTTAGGGCTTGGCGGCGGCTCCGTATCATAAAACGCGATGAATCCTTCTCTCTGGTTTTTTCTCCTCGAAAGTGAATATATGGAGTCAAGATTGAGGTCGGTGGAGCATTAGGGGGCCCACGAGGTAGGGGGGCGCCCCCCACCCTCATGGACAGGGTGTGGGCCCCCTGACGTGGATCTTTCTTCCAGTATTTTTTATATATTCCAAAATAATTCTCCGTTGATTTTCAGGTCATTCTGAGAACTTTTATTTCTGCACAAAAATAACACGATGGCAATTCTGCTGAAAACAACATTAGTCCGGGTTAGTTCCATTCAAATCATGCAAGTTAGAGTCCAAAACAAGGGCAAAAGTGTTTGGAAAAGTAGATACGACGAAGACGTATCAACTCCCCCAAGCTTAAACCTTTGCTCGTCCTCAAGCAATTCAGTTGATAAACTGAAAGTGATAAAGAAAAACTTTTACAAACTCTGTTTCCTCTTGTTGTTGTAAATATGTAAAGCCAACATTCAGGTTTTCAGCAAAGATTATGAACTAACCCTATTCACAATAACATTTAGATCTCATGTTTACTCATATCAATGACATAATCAACTAGCGAGCAATAATAGTAAATCTCGGATGACAACACTTTCTCAAAACAATCATGATATGACATGACAAGATGGTATCTCACTAGCCCTTTCTGAGAGCGCAAAACATAAATGCAGAGCACCTTTAAAGATCAAGGACTGACTAGACATTGTAATTCATGGTAAAAGAGATCCAGTCACAGTCATACTCAATGTAAACTAAAAGTAATGGATGCAAATGACAGTGGTGCTCTCCAACTGGTGCTTTTTAATAAGAGGATGATGACTCAACATAAAAGTAAATAGATAGGCCCTTCGCAGAGGGAAGCAGGGATTTGTAGAGGTGCCAGAGCTCGGTTTTGAAAATAAGATATTGAATAATATTTTGGAGCGGTATACTGTCATTGTCAACATAAATAACGAGAGATCTCGGATATCTTCCATGCTACACATATTTATAGGCAGTTTCCCTACATAATTGGTAAAGTTTATACTCCCCCTCCACCAACAAGCATCAATCCATGGCTTGCTCGAAACAACGAGTGCCTCCAACTAACAAGAGTCCCGGGGGAGTTTTGTTTGCAGTTATTTTTGATTTGATTTGCATAAAGCATGGGACTGGGCATCCCGGATGACCAGCCATTTTCTCGTGAGTGAGGAGCGGAGTCCACTCCTCTTGAGAATAACCCGCCTAGCATGGAAGATACATCAACCCTAGTTGATACATGAGCTATTCGAGCATACAAAATAGAATGTTTATTTGAAAGGTTTAGAGTTTGGCACATACAAATTTACTTGGAATGGCAGGTAGATACCGTATATAGGTAGGTATGGTGGACTCATATGGAATAACTTTGGGGTTTATGGAATTGGATGCACAAGCAGTATTCCCTCTTAGTACAAGTGAAGGCTAGAAAAAGACTTGGGAAGCGACAGCTAGAGAGACAACAGTCATGAACATGCATTAAAATTAATCAACACCCGAATGCAAGCATGAGTAGGATATAATGCACCATGACATAAATATCATAGAGGGCCTATGTTGATTTTGTTTCAACTACCATGCCGTGACATGTGTCAAGTCAAGCCACTCGATCAGTCAAAGGAGGATAACCACCTATCATTACCAACATCACAAACCATTTTAATAGCATTGTGGCACAAGGTAAACCATTATAAGCTCCTAGCTAATTAAGCATGGCATAAGCAACTATAATCTCTAATTGTCATTGCAAACATGTTTCTTTCATAATAGGCTGAATCAGGAGCGATAAAATAATCATATTTACAAAAACAAGAGAGGTCGAGTTCGTACCAGCTTTTCTCATCCCAATAAGTTCATCATATAATGATCATTATTGCCTTTCACTTGCATGACCGAATAGTGTGGATAATCATAATAGTACATGTGCATTGGACTAAGCTGGAATCTGCAAGCATTCAATTCAAGAGAGAAGACAAGGTAATATGGGCTCTTGGTTAGATCAACAATAATGCAAAAGAGAGCCACTCAAAATTTTGATTATGGTCTTCTCCTCTCGATCCCCAAAGAAAAGAAACAAAACTATTTACACGGAAAAGCTCCCAACAAGCAAAAGAAGAACAAGAAATCTTTTTGGGTTTTCTTTTTAATTACTACTACTACAGGCATGGAAAGTAAACTAACTAAAAGCTACAACTGATTTTTTGATTTTTTTTCTTAAGGTTTATCAAACACACAAGAAGAAAGCATAAAAAGGGAAATAAACTAGCATGGATATTACAATGAAAAAGTATGAGCACCGACAACTAGCATGAGTGTGTGAACAGGAATGTAATGTCGGTGAGAAATACGCACTCCCCCAAGCTTAGGCTTTTGGCCTAAGTTGGTCTACTGCCACGGCTGGCCTGGCGGTTATACAAAGTTGTAGTTGGGGTCGTACTGTGATGCAACAGCTATTGCCTCATGAGCTGCTGCTTGGAGGCGAGCTGTTTCCGTCCTCCTCTTATACTCATTCGCCTCCTTCCTAGTTATAACATATCTCCCCTTTGCCTGAAAGTCAAAGAAAGCGGGAGCAGGGAGAGTGACGTGATAGGTGCGTCGTCTGTCAAAGATTAGTCGGTACTGGAGGGACTGGTCATTCCTCTCAACAAACTAATGACGAATCATAGCATCATAATCTAGATAAGAAGGGGGTAACTCAATATCATCTCCACATATGGGTATCTCAAGAAAATTAGCTATACGAGATGCATAAATTCCACCAAAGAAATCTCCATGAATACGATTATTATGCAACCTACGTGCAACAATAGCCCCCAAGTTGTATTGTTTATCTCCTAAAACAACGCTCCTGAGAACGCTAAGATCAGGTACACACATGTGACATGCTTCATCTTTACCATTTATGCACCTTCCTATGAAGAGAGCAAAATAATGTAGTGCGGGAAAATTAATGCTCCCTATGGTGGCTTGTGTTACATCTCTAGATTCCCCCACTGTAATACTAGCAAGAAAATCTCTAAGCTCAGATTTGCTAGGTTCACTAGAACTACCCCATTGTGGGAGTTTGCAGGTAATATTAAAATCCTCTAAATCCATGGTATAAGATTTATCATAAAGATCAAACAGGACAGTTTGTGAATTACGCGAGGATGAAAATTTAAACCTTCTCACAAATGAATCAGTTAAATAGAGGTATTGGGAGCACTTATCTGACACGAAGCCCTCAAGTTCGGCGTTACGCACATATGCATCAAATTCCTCTTTAATTCCTGCTTGGACCATGAAATCCTCTGATGGACATTCACAAGGCCGAACTTGAGCGTCCCTCGGTGGTTCATCGTCCGCATCGCATATTGCGGGTCTGGGTCCTTGCTTCCTTGAAGAACCACATTGGTACATTTTCCTAAACATATTTCTTCCTCTAAAAAATGTCTGAAATTTTTTGTAACTTAAAATAAAAGTGAACCAAACTCAACAAAATTGATAGCAACTACTCCTACAAGTTTTTAGAGGCAATATCATACAGTAAAACTACTTTTGACCATATAAATTTGACATGCAAGCTCAAGAGCAGGGTCACTTAAGCAGGGAAAATTTGCAATGAATAAAGCACTCGAACAAAAACTAATTGGACCATTGGAGGAGTCACATACCAAAGAACAATCCCCCAAAGCAGTTTTGTGAATGGAGCTTTGATCTAGGAGATCGAAAATGGCAGCAAGATGAGCTAGAACTCGTGCTTGAGCTAGTTGGTCATTTTTTTGGGAGGAAGAAGGAGTGCGTGGTGGCTGGAATAAGTGGAGGGGACCCACGTGGGGTCCACGAGGCAGGGGGCACGCCCTCCACCCTTGTGGGCACGTGGCTGCTCCTCCTGCTGTGTTTTCAGTGCTAGATATTCTAAAATATTCTAGAAAAATCATATTTAAATTTCAGGGCATTTGGAGAACTTTTATTTTCAGGGTATTTTTTATTGCATGGATAATTCAGAAAACAGACAAAAAATACTATTTTTTGCTTTATTTAATATAAATAACAGAAAGTAAAAAGAGGGTACAGAGAGTTGTGTTTTCTAACTTCATCCATCTCATGCTCATCAAAAGGAATCCACTAACAAGGTTGATCAGGTCTTGTTAACAAACTCATTTCGAATAACATGAAACCGGAGAATTTCGAATAACACTAGGTTACCTCAAGGGGATATGCATGTCCCCAACAATAAGAATATCATATTTCTTCTTGACAGTAGGAAGAGGAAATTCAAAACCTCCAATAGTAATTGTTGAAATTTTTCCAATAGAATTGATACTGTGGACTTGAGGTTGTTTCCTCGGAAAGTGTACCGTATGCTCATTACCATTAACATGAAAAGTGACATTGCCTTTGGTGCAATCAATAACAGCCCCTGCAGTATTCAAAAAGGGTCTTCCAAGAATAATAGACATACTATCGTCCTCGGGAATATCAAGAATAACAAAGTCCGTTAAAATAGTAACGTTTGCAACCACAAGGCACATCCTCACAAAATTCATTATTGTATAGCAGATTGATTTATCAGCCATTTGCAAAGATATTTCAGTAGGTGTCAACTTATTCAAATCAAGTCTACGAACATAAAGAGAGAGGCATAACACTAACACCGGCTCCAAGATCACATAAAGCAGTTTTAACATAGTTTCTTTTAATGGAGCATGGTATAGTTGGTACTCCTGGATCTCCAAGTTTCTTTGGTATTCCACCCTTAAAAGTATAATTAGCAAGCATGGTGGAAATTTCAGCTTCCGGTATCTTTCTTTTATTTGTAACAATTTCTTTCATATACTTAGCATAAGGATTCATTTTAAGCATATCAGTCAAACGCATACGCAAGAAGATAGGTCTAATCATTTCAGCAAAGCGCTCAAAATCCTCATCATCCTTTTTCTTGGATGGTTTAGGAGGAAAAGGCATGGGTTTCTGAACCCATGGTTCTCTTTCTTTACCGTGCTTCCTAGCAACAAAGTCTCTCTTATCATAACGTTGATTCTTTGATTGTGGGTTATCAAGATCAACAAGCAGGTTCAATCTCTACATCATTGATTATTGCTAGGTTGAGCATCAACATGAACATCATTATTAACATTATCACTAGGTTCATGCTCATTACCAGATTGTGTTTCAGCATCAGAAATAGAAATATCATTGGGATTCTCAGGTGTGTCATCAACAGGTTCACTAGAAGCATGCAAAGTCCTATCATTTTTCTTTTTCTTCCTCTTAGAAGGACTAGGTGCATCTATATTATTTCTCTGAGAATCTTGCTCAATTCTCTTAGGATGGCCCTCAGGATACAAAGGTTCCTGAGTCATTTTACCACCTCTAGTCATAACTCTAACAACATTATCATTTTTTTTTACTATTAATTCATTGAGCAAATCATTCTGAGCTTTAAGTACTTGTTCTACTTGAGTGGTAACCATAGAAGCATGTTTACTAATAAGTTTAAGTTCACCTTTAACATTAGCCATATAATCACCCAAGTGTTCAAGCATATCAGCATTGCGTTTTAATTCTCTACCAAAATAAGCATTGAAGTTTTCTTGTTTAACCATAAAGTCATCAAACTCATCCAAGCATGGGCTAGCAAACTTAGTAAATGGGATTTCAGCTTTATCATATCTATAGAGAGAATTTACCTTTACTACCTGTGTCGGGTTATCAAGACCATGTATTTCTTCAATAGGTGATGGATTAAGACCATGTATTTCTTCAACAGGCGGTAAATTAAGACCATGTATTTCTTCAATAGGAGGTAAATTCTTAACATCTTCAGCTTTAATACCTTTCTTTCATAGATTTATTTGCCTCTTGCATATCTTCAGGACTGAGAAATAGAATACCCCTTTTCTTCGGAGTTGGCTTAGGAGTTGGTTCAGGAATTGAGGAATTGGATCAGGAAGTGTCCAATTATTTTCATTAGTCAACATATTATTCAATAGAATTTCAGCTTCATCTGGTGTTCTTTCCCTGAAAACACAACCAGCACAACTATCCAGGTGGTCTCTGGAAGCATCGGTTAGTCCATTATAAAAGATATCAAGTATTTCATTTTTCTTAAGAGGATGATCAGGCAAAGCATTAAGTAATTGGAGAAGCCTCCCCCAAGCTTGTGGGAGACTCTCTTCTTCAATTTGCACAAAATTATATATTTCCCTTAAAGCAGCTTGTTTCTTATGAGCAGGGAAATATTTAGCAGAGAAGTAATAAATCATATCCTGGGGACTACGCACACAACCAGGATCAAGAGAATTAAACCATATCTTAGCATCACCCTTTAATGAGAACGGAAATATTTTAAGGATATAAAAGTAGCGAGTTTTCTCATCATTAGTGAACAAGGTAGCTATATCATTTAATTTAGTAAGATGTGCCACAACAGTTTTAGATTCATAGCCATAGAAAGGATCAGATTCAACCAAAGTATTATCTCAGGGTCGACAGAGAAATCATAATCCTTATCAGTAACAAAGATAGGTGAAGTAGCATAAGCAGGATCATATTTCATTCTAGCATTCAGAGTTTTTTGTTTCAGCTTAGCTAATAATTTCTTAAGATCACTCCTATCATTGCAAGCAAGAAAATCTCTAGCAGTTTCTTCATCCATAACATAGCCCTCAGGCACAACAGGTAATTCATATCTAGGGGGAGAGTCTTCATCATCACTTTCATCAATATTATCAGTTTCAATAATTTCATTCTCTCTAGCCCTAGCAAGTTGTTCATCAAGAAATTCACCAAGTGGCACAGTAGTATCAAGCATAGAAGTAGTTTCATCATAAGTATCATGCATAGCAGAAGTGGCATCATCAATAACATGCGACATATCAGAATTAATAGCAGAAGCAGGTTTAGGTGTCGCAAGCTTACTCAAAATAGAAGGTGAATCAAGTGCAGAGCTAGATGGCAGTGAAGGAAATATGCCCTAGAGGCAATAATAAAGTTATTATTTATTTCCTTATATCATGATAAATGTTTATTATTCATGCTAGAATTGTATTAACCGGAAACATAATACATGTGTGAATACATAGACAAACATAGTGTCACTAGTATGCCTCTACTTGACTAGCTCGTTGATCAAAGATGGTTATGTTTCCTAACCATAGACATGAGTTGTCATTTGATTAACGGGATCACATCATTAGGAGAATGATGTGATTGACTTGACCCATTTCCGTTAGCATAGCACTTGATCGTTTAGTTTGTTGCTATTGCTTTCTTCATGACTTATACATGTTCCTATGACTATGAGATTATGCAACTCCCGTTTACCGGAGGAACACTTTGTGTGCTACCAAACGTCACAACGTAACTGGGTGATTATAAAGGTGCTCTACAGGTGTCTCCGAAGGTACTTGTTGGGTTGGCGTATTTCGAGATTAGGATTTGTCACTTCGATTGTCGGAGAGGTATCTCTGGGCCCTCTCGGTAACATGCACATCACTTAAGCCTTGCAAGCATTGCAACTAATGAGTTAGTTGCGGGATGATGTATTACAGAACGAGTAAAGAGACTTGCCGGTAACGAGATTGAACTAGGTATGGGATACCGACGATCGAATCTCGGGCAAGTAACATACCGATGACAAAGGGAACAACGTATGTTGTTATGCGGTCTGACCGATAAAAGATCTTCGTAGAATATGTAGGAGCCAATATGAGCATCCAGGTTCTGCTATTGGTTATTGACTGGAGACGTGTCTCGGTCATGTCTACATTGTTCTCGAACCCGTAGGGTCCGCACGCTTAAGGTTTCGATGACAGTTATATTTATGAGTTTATGAGTTTTGATGTACCGAAGGAGTTTCGGAGTCCCGGATGAGATCGGGGACATGACGAGGAGTCTCGAAATGGTCGAGACGTAAAGATCGATATATTGGACGACTATATTCGGACATCGGAAAGGTTCCGAGTGATTCGGGTATTTTGGGAGTACCGGAGAGTTAGGGAATTTGCCGGCGAGTAATATGGGCCTTAATGGGCCATACGGGAATAGAGGAGAGAGGCCAAGGAAGGAGGCGTGCGCCCCCCCTCTGGTCCGAATTGGACAAGGGGTGCAGCCCACTTTTCCTTGTTCCTCTCCCCCTCTTTCCTTCTCTCCTACTCCAACAAGGGAAGGAGGAGTCCTACTCCCGGTGGGAGTAGGACTCCCCCCTTGGCGGCCCTCCTCCTAGGCCGGCCGCCTCCCCCCTTGCTCCTTTATATACGGGGGCAGGGGGCACCCCATAGACACAACAATTTGATCATTGATCTCTTAGCCGTGTGCGGTGCCCCCTTCCACCATAGTCAACTCGATAATATTGTAGTGGTCTGTACTCAAGCCTTGCCGTTTGGTAGCTTATCATCCTTATTATTTTCTCGGGATTCGGTGTGTTGGCCACTCCGTGTGTTGTTTTGTCCTTGTTGTCCATGCAGTGGTAGGATCTTCTACTATTGTCTACCTATATAGTGCAGTTTGCAGGTGCATTACCACATGTTCGTTCAGAATGATGCATCTACGATTGCATTTTCCCGTTGTCCGTTTTTGCATTCAGGCGTCAGCCATTTTTCTTAGCCTTTGCGTTTTCTATGGCTTCGGTGGTTCCATCTCTACGCTTTATTTAGTTGTGTGGCGGTGATTTTAATACATTCCATGAGGATTCGGAGCCCGAGTACTTGACTAAGCCAGAGAGTCTTTGTTTACATACCAGGTAGATCACATCTGCCATGCCTGTCAGAGTTCTCGCGTACCATTCTGGACTTTGGTTGATACTCCAACTTAATCCGAGGGACGGGAAAGGCCTTGTGTGTGAGATGCAGCCCAACACTCCCTTCCAGATAATATGTACCCAGAGCTATGTAAACAGCTGATCTCGACTGTAAACTAAGGCGTTCGAGGTCACGATCTGCTTAGTGGCACAGACATATAGCCGCATCCTCATCCCATTGTGACTCTCCTAGCTTCCATCGTGTGCCTATAGAGTAGATGGTCTCACTCGAAAATGTACCCACGCGTATATAGACCGGAAGTCGCCCAAAATTTGGACGTCATTTCGACTCTCAAGCCATATCATAGCTGATGCTTGGCAGGAAGGAATTTCGACTTTGTGTTCGAAATTGGTTTTAAAGGGTAAGTCCAGCTTTGCCTTTGGTTAGTATGTTGGACCGAGGTACTCACGCGGCCATGCTCATTGCGAGCACATGGCGTCCGCGCCCCACTAATCTATCCGCCTCCCGCCGCTCTTGTTTGGAATTTCAACTGAGCTAATCCATACCACCCGCGGGACTCTACACTAGAAGGCGAGTTGGAGACCACGTTAAACCATATCTCCGCCAACACGTTAGCCGCGACCAGACTCGCACGATGGAGAAGGAGCTCCAGAGACAGCCGCTCTGGGGCTTCTGCTTATCCAGAGAGCTACTAGCCTGCGGATGCCGTCACAGGAGGCAGATTAGGGCCATTGGCGGATCTGTACTCTCCAAAATTATTATATTTTTGGCTCAGAGGTGTCTTATGCTGCCATGGCTAGCGCCCCGCGCCGCCACCTGTCTACCTGTTTTGACTTATGGCTTTATTACCGTTTTATATTTTGGGAATGAACTATTAACCGGAGGCCCAGATGGGAATGGTTTTTTTTTTGCTATATTTTAGGTTCGAAGAAAAGGAATATAAACGGAGTCAAAGGGAGTGAAATGGAACGGGATTTTCATGAACAACCAGAGCACTTGCACGCTCCCATACTCGAGCCGCCACCGGCGCGCCGCGCCGCGCCGCCGTGACGCGCCATTGCCGGCCGCCCAAGCCGCCGCGCCGCCGCGCCGCCACCGCGCCGCTCCCCCGCTGCTGCCGCCACCGCGCCGCCCAGCCGCCGTCGTCGCCGACCAGCCCGCCGGCGAGCTCCGGTGAGGATCCGGCGATCCTCGGGAGGCGCGCCCCGATCCAGATCCGAGGCAGCTACAGTAACCCTAGGAGGTGTTTTTTTTGCTAACTCCCGAAATTGCAGATCCAAGTGCCTCTGTTCGGGGCCCCGTAACTTTGCATCTGTAGCTCCGATTTGGGCATATAGCATATCAAAATGTTCATCTCAGAGAGTACATCATTTCATTCCATTGCATCATTTTCATTTGAGCTCATCTTGATGCCCGAAATGCTGTTAGAAGAGGGCTACTTGAGTTAATTGTCAGATCTGTTACTGTTTAGCACTTTTGTCATTTTTGCCATGATTAATGTGTTTACCTCAGACCGGTCCATAGTTATTAGCTAGATGGCTTATTCTCTCTTTTTGGATCTCAATACAAATTTCTCCCCTCTCTTGTGGAGATCTATTCGATGTAATCTTCTTTTTGCGGTGTGTTTGTTGAGACCGATGAATTGTGGGTTTATGATCAAGTCTATCTATGAATAATATTTGAATCTTCTCTGAATTCTTTTATGTATGATTGGTTATCTTTGCAAGTCTCTTCGAATTATCAGTTTGGTTTGGCCAACTAGATTGGTAGTTCTTGCCATGGGAGAAGTGCTTAGCTTTGGGTTCGATCTTGCGTCTTTGTAGAAGGGTTTGTCATCTTAAGAGGTGAAACCCATGTATTTTGTGATGTGTGTGGTGACTGTGCAGAGCTTGCAAAGTGGTGCACTTGCTAATTCTGTTTTCAGGGACTTAGAATTTCACTAAGTCCTGGGATTGTTTAGTTCATGATGCCATATGGTTCTATGTTTGTTTCCTAGTGATCCGTGCCTCTTTTGAGGATGATCATTAAGGGAGTTTTGTTAATATTGTAGTGCTCTATCCATCCATGTCTTTGTTTGCAATTATGGAGCACCCTAGCTTGAGTCAATCGAGCTCTACTTTTGCTTCGTTGTCGAATCTGGGCAGATCGTCAACTTGTTTGCGATTTTGCCGATGTTATTGTAGTTGATCCGTGCATGCTATGCCATTGTTCTTGCCATGTCTAGCTTGATTTGTGCTTCTTAATGGATGTATGCTTGTCTTGCTCATGACTTGCACCGTGGTGAGTGCATCGAGCTCGTAAACATGCCTTCGTGAGTTATGTTTTCAGCATGTCCCAGTTTTCACTAAGTCTGAACTGATTATGTTTTTGCTATGTTCGTGTGCTTGTTAGTATATTTTGTGATCCTTTTGGCTCAAGGTCACTAAGGGACTTTTGTTAAGCTTGTTGAGTAGCTCCATGCCATGTTCTTTTGTCATAGGTTCAGGTCCTGTAGCATGTTGTTTTGTTGCTCCGAAGAGGGCTATATGATCTGAAATTTCCAGACAAGTGTTAATTTCACTAAGTCTGAGATCTGTTTTGTCATTTGCGTTTTTGCCATGCTTGTTTGAACCTGTTAATGGATGATTTGGCCGTATAGCTCAGTGCTAGACTTTTGTTAAGCATCTTGTGTGCATCCCTGCCATGTATATTTAATGTCATGTTTTTGCTGCAAATTAACGTCATGTTAATATCTCTACACATTGCCATTTAGTATGCTCTACTTTGTTTTAAATTTACAGACGGAGAGACTATGCAATTGTTGAATCGCTTGCCATTGTTCAACGGTACTCCGAGTCCTGCGTTTCTTGAATTTAATATTTCTGTTTTAGAATTCGATAAGTTATCTCATGCTTCTCAGTGAACAAGCAGGTAGCCATCTTTGAGAATTAATACTTCATGTTTGAGGATTTCAATGCGGCAAGAGTTTATCATTACAGTTCTGTCAGAACTTTTGCGTGACATTATCTAGACATTCGCATCGCATTCCTCGTTCCGCAGTGCAAATATCTTAATTCAAGACATGAGCTAGTTTTGAGTCTTTGCACACGTGGGATTTGATCATGAGTCCTTTTGCTGTGTAGCTCTTCGAGACTGTTTGGGTAGTATTTGCGGAAGAGAGACGAGTTGGGTGTAAGCGAGGCGACCAGTCTGAGTTGCTTTCGAGGATTCAGTCAGCTCTGACAACTCGTCGAGGCGGCAAGATCCGCAGGGCATAGCCCTGGACAATGTAGCTCACTATCTTGCTGCTAGTAGCTAGTTCTGGCTTCGCGTCTTTTGCTATGCGCTTACCTTAAGCTAATCAACTCAGCCTGACCGACCTTCGCTTTGGAGCTCGCGCAGATCGCCATAGATGCTAAGGCCCTCGTAACCACAGCCAACTTGTCTTGCGGAGGGCCAACGGCGGTTGATTACGGCGTGGCCGGTAATGCTGGACCGCTCTTTGCCTCACCAGGATGCTCCGTGTTGGATCAGCAGGTGATATGCTAGTCTCGTGAGGTCGACAGGATTAATGGCCGTTACCGTTGGTGGAAAGGAGTACTCAAGGTATACTTACTGCTTGGCGCGGAAAATATTATACAATTATGATTGCACCATGGTATACTCTTAATGTATATATACTTGGTAAGGTGGAAGGGCTCGTGGGAAGGGCAAGTGCGCCAGGTGGAGGTCGCAGGGTAGGTGGTTGTGTGTTCCACTCTTGGCACGAGCCTTGACTAGCTGACTGATGGTCTTGCCGCGTCAGGTACTTGCTCGGTGTTATCGTGTCCCGCAGAGCTTGGATTTTTGCGTTCCTACGCGGTTGGGTTTATAATGGGAAAGCCGTCCCTTGAAGTAGTTTTGACCTAGGATTTATCTAGATAAGCGGTCTTATCCACGCAATCGGTACATACCTGATGGCCGGACGACCTGGGCTTGCTGACATTAATACAAGGCAACAGCACATTATGAGAAGTTTGGAGGTCCACTACATTTGCCAAACACTGAGAATAGTTTTCTTTCCATCGTACAAAACTGGTGTTTTGGGCATGCTGTGTAGCCTTCTTCCTTTTTTTCGTGGTTTTGCACTGTAGACACGAAGGTCACTTTGTTATAATTTTTAACTCTCATCCCCCGCGGCTCAGTAGCTTGCCTAACTGAGAATTTTGTCCAAATACGGGAGGCCATTTGCATGTAGCGGCCTACTGACGCACGCTCGGGGCAAATTGAGGGTTCCGTTTTAGTTGTACGTAGTGTTCATAACTGGTGTGCCCTGAGAAAGAGATTATGTGCAGGCTCCTTCATGTCTCGGGATTGTCGGCGCATTCGGAGTAGACGCTTGAGCTCCACAGGTGCCGCGGCGGGGGGCGTGTTGCTCGGTACTTGTTTAAACTCACGTGTCGAGTGTCCCTTGACTTAATCAAAAGGAGCGATCCCAGAGGGGCTTGATCGGACAAGCATCCTCTGGGAGTTGTATTGGTCTGAGGGTATAAGGTCTCAGATTGGTGCATGAGAGCATACTTGTCCCATGCGACTAAGTTGTGGGATCACTGGCAGGGATTGATGAGCTTTGGACAAGAGTGGGACTCCGACGGCGCGCCGGTTAATGCGCACGAGCGCAGGGGGCAATATGCTTAAATGTCTCGATGTCTCGTTAGTCATCATCTTGAACCTTATGTTAAGTTGAATACTTGAAGATGGCAAGGAGGTGTGTTCTTCCGTGATATGGCTCTATCTCGCATTGCGGCGAGTCGGGAAGACTGTGACTACGTGTAGAGTAGGACGTAACTGTATATGTGAAGGATACATAAGACTCCCGGATGGACTCTACTTGGCGGGAGCCGCAGGCAATACCGGTCAAGGTTTTGTTACTCTTTCTATCCTGCTTCGTCAGAAATCGGTGTTTTTTAACCCTATTGCATCCTCGCGTTCTAACATACTCTTCTCGGACTCTGCGGTGTATTGTCGAATGATGTGAGAGGAACACACAACAACATCGTCATAGGCTAGTCTAGGTTTAGCCTCTCTGATCTCGGGGTGGTCTAGTTGAACCCTATATCATATTAATAAAGAGACAGGGTTGTTACTCTCAATGAGGCCCGAACTGGGTAACACTGAGATTCCCTTGTGGCTAGTTCAATTTTTGACAATGCAACGCTCCACTCATCGATGTTTACCTAGACTGCGCTCGTACCTCATTGAGAGCTTGATCAGTCCATTGATCGCGAGGAGATATTTGCGAGATTGCTGGAGCTCCGCTGAAGCGCTACCACAGATTACTATTAAGGACATGTGTTATTGCGAGATTGCTGAGTCCCTGTGGCCCACAGATTACTATTCATACCAGCTACACCAGATGCAGGGCCTGATGATTCCGCTCCAGGAGAGCGTATGAGCTCAAGTGGGAGTTCGACGAAGACTCTCAACGATACTATGTTTCCTTTCCTGACGATCAGTAGTGGTGCCCAGTTGGGGGTGATCGGGACCGTGTCGCATGTTGGGTTATCTTTTATTTTGGCGCCGTAGTCGGGCCATGAGTGTTTGGATGTTGTAATGTTATTTATGTACTTGATTGACGTGGCGAGTGTAAGCTAACTATGTTGTCTCCCCTTTTATTATCTATATTACATGGGATGTGGTGAAGATTGCCTAACTTGCGACATATGCCTTCAATGCGATTATGCCTCTAAGTCGTGCCTCGACACGTGGGAGATATAGTCGCATCGAGGGTGTTACAAGTTGGTAATCAGAGCCTGCCCCGAACTTAGGAGCCCCATTGCTTGATCGTTTTAGCAGCCGAGTTGTGTCTAGAAAAATATTTTGAGTCATTTAGGAAATATATATCGGAGAGTTTAGGAATTGTTTTTTACTTCCCAGTCTCCTCATCGCTCTGGTAAGGCATCCTGACGTAGAGTTTTGACTCTTCTCTTCTCAAATTTCACTAAATTTTTTTTAGGATCACGCGGGTATCTTGGAATCGTTCCGATGGTTTTATGATGAGAACATTGTCTTGGTGCCTCCTGTAGGGGTTTAGTGGAAGTGTCCCGGGGAGTTGAGCTCTGAGGTGTTGTCATCATAATTTTATCGTTGCAGTTCTGGAATACCTGAGTTTAGTACGCCGACATCGAAAATCTCTTTTATGCAGTTGTTGGTGAGATAACCTCGACGCCACCCAGTACTGGGGCGGGAGTTCGGGAGTATTGCCATAACTTGTATAACGGATGCTTTTTCGAAGGTTGAGGTAGATGGTTTCCGAAGGTTTCTTGGTTATGTGTTGAAGGATGGATACAGCTGGATGTAGGATTTGCTAGTTTGGGTGAGATATTATGCTTCCCCTGTATCCCCAACACCTGATTGCATAACCGGAAAGGTTCGGGAGTTTCATAGGTGGGAATTCTAGTAGCTCTAGTTTTTCTTCCACGGATATTGGTTTGAGATTGGGATTTCTTACCTATTATTCGTTCTTGATCCGTACCTTGTTGATTTATTTCTCTACCTTAATTCTACGTGGCTTCTCAATTTATGGATATGTGACCATTTCAAGAGGAATGCATTCGTTCATTTTGTTCGGATGTGAAGACTATATGTTGTAATTTTCATTCCGTTGGATTCAGCTTCAATATTTATCTGTTAAATTGCTAATGGTGGTCAACCTCTTCAGGATGGCTCCTCCAACGCGCACGACTCCGAATCCTGATCCGCCACCACCTCCACCTCCTCCGGAGGCATGGCAAGCTGTGATGGCCGCAACCAATGCAAACACACAGCTGATCATGCAAATTCTCCAAGACCGCAATCAAGGCAGTCAAGGGAATCAAGGCAGCAATCAGAGTCACTTTGCTACACTCAACCAGTTCCTTGCTAACGGGCCAAAGACTTTCAGCAATTGTGTTGAGGCAACCGATGCTGACGATTGGCTTGTGGATCTATGCAAGCATTTCGAGTGCAGTAACATCAGGCCTGAGGACTTTGTTAAGTTCGCTTCCTTCCAACTCAAAGATCAAGCTGTAGAATGGTTCAAGCAGTACAAGGACTCCAGAGGTGGACGTGTTATCACTTGGGATGATTCCCGTCGAGATTTCCGAGCTCATCATATTCCGCAGAGCGTGGTTGAAAGCAAGCGTGAGGAATTCCGCAATCTGAAGCAAGGCTCTTTGTCTGTCTATGACTACAACAAGTTGTTCCAGAAGCTCGCCCGCTTTGCCAAGCAGGACGTCCCTGATGAGAAGAGCATGATATACCAGTTCAGGGGTGGTCTCAGAGAAGAAATTCAGCTAGCTCTTGTTCTCTTTGAGCCCTTGAGATACGATGAGTTCTACAACATGGCACTGAAGCAAGAGGCTGCTTAGTTGAGGTGTGATGCTTCCAAGAAGCGAGTCAGAGATGTTACTCCTTCTTCCTCTACTTAAGTGGCCAAGTAGCAGAAGTTTTGGCTTCCTCCTCCTCCGTTCCGTCAGCCGTATTAGCAGAAGAGCAAAGGTGGCAGTGGTTCTTCCCCCCCCCCCAACCCTGGCTTTCAGAACAAGACTTCGTCTCAAGCTCCAAGATCGAGTGCTCCGTATCACCGTCCGCTTTCAGAGGTCACGTGCAACAAGTGCCAACAGAAGGGTCACTATGCCAACAAGTGTCTCAACCAGAGGCGTCTTCCTCCTCCTCCTCCTGTCAGATCGGCAAGTACAGTTGTGGTCAAGCATAACCCAAAGCACGCCAAGGTCAATTTGCTGAATGCAGCTCTGGCAGAGGACTCACCAGATGTGATCATGGGTAACCTTCCTGTTAACAATGTTCCTGCAAAAGTTCTTTTTGACACTGGTGCATCGCTTTCTTTTATTTCAACTCCATTTGTGGCCAAGCACGATTTTGTGACCGAAAGGATTCCTGTTCCATTGAAGATTGTGTCTCCGGGCAAGCAAATGACTTCTAACAATTGCGTCCCGGATGTCTCTATCACGTTGGGCGATTACAAGTTTCTCTCTTCTCCGGTGGTTCTTGGTAACTCGGATATTGATCTTATTCTCGGAATGGATTGGCTTTCTAAGCACAAGGCACATCTTGATTGTGCAGCCAGGCTGATTCAATTGACTCATTCGTCTGAGGATGTAATTGTCTTTGCCGCTCGTGATGATACTATCCGTCTGTTTTCTCTCAATGAGAAGGGTGAATTGGATGCTATCTCTCAAATTCCAGTCGTTTGCGAATATCAAGACGTCTTTCCAGAAGAGCTTCCAGGAATGCCTCCGCACCGGCCAGTTGAATTCGTTATTGATCTTGAGCCCGGCACGGAACCTGTGTGCAAGCGTCCTTACAAGCTCAGACCTGAAGAGTTGAAGGAGCTGAAGAAGCAACTCGATATGCAAGAGAAAATGGGTCTCATCCGGCCTAGTTCTTCTCCGTGGGGTTGTGGTGTTCTTTTTTTGAAGAAGAAGGATGGAACGGACCGACTTTGTGTTGATTACCGTCCAGTGAACAAGAAGACCATCGAGAACAAATACCCACTTCCCAACATCAATGAGCTGTTCGAACAACTCAAAGGTGCCCAAGTATTCTCCAAGCTTGATCTCCGTATGGGTTATCACCAGATTCGCATTCGTGAAGAAGATATTCCCAAGACAGCATT
>NC_053025.1:113929917-113948717 GCF_003073215.2 Triticum urartu
CGAGAGAAGATATGCTCACACTATTGCATCCCGCATCGCATCCCGCATAGCATATCATCTTTGCATCATATTGTTTGAGCCTTGCACGTGGTTGATTGTGTCCTTGTTGCTTGTTTGTCTTGTTTGGGTAGAGCCGGGAGACGAGTTCGCTAACGAGGAGCCCGTTGAGTTTGCTTTCGAGGATCCAGTCAACTCTGACAACTTTGCAGGCAAGATGATCATACCCTCGAAATCACTACTATCTTTGCTTTGCTAGATGCTCGCTCTTTTGCTATGCCTATGCTACGATGCCTACCACTTGCTTATCATGCCCCCCAAATTGCCATGTAAACCTCTAACCCACCATGTCCTAGCAAACCGTTGATTGGCTATGTTACCGCTTTGCTCAGCCCCTCTTATAGCGTTGCTAGTTGCAGGTGAAGATTGGAGACCGTTCCTTGTTGGAACATTATTTACTTGTTGGGATATCATTATATTGCCATGTTATCTTAATGCATCTATATACTTGGTAAAGGGTGGAAGGCTCGGCCTCTCGCCTAGTGTTTTGTTCCACTCTTGCCGCCCTAGTTTCCGTCATATCGGTGTTATGTTCCCGGATTTTGCGTTCCTTACGCGGTTGGGTGATAATGGGAACCCCTTGATAGTTCGCCTTGATTAAAGCTTTTCCAGCAATGCCCAATCTTGGTTTTACCATTTGCCACCTAGCCTCTTTTTCCCTTGGGTTTCCGGAGCCCGAGGGTCATCTTATTTTAAACCCCCCCGGGCCAGTGCTCCTCTGAGTGTTAGTCCAAACAGAGCCACTTGCAGCGCCACCTCGGGGCAACTCGAGGGTTGGTTTTAGTTGTACGTAGTGTTCATCTGAGTGTGCCCTGAGAACGAGATATGTGCAGCTCCTATCGGGATTTGTTGGCACATTCGGGCGGTGTTGCTGGATTTGTTTTAACCTGTCGAAGTGTCTTGTAGAACCGGGATACCGAGTCTGATCGGAATGTCTCGGGAGAAGGTCTATTCCTTCGTTGACAGTGAGAGCTTGTCATGGGCTAAGTTGGGACTCCCCTGCAGGGATTTGAACTTTCGAAAGCCGTGCCCACGGTTATGGGCAGATGGGAATTTGTTAATTCCGGTTGTAGATAACTTGAACCTTAACTTAACTAAAATTAATCAACTGTGTGAGTTGCCGTGATGGTCTCTTCTCGGCGGAGTCCGGGAAGTGAACACGGTGTTGGAGTAATGCTTGCCGCAGGAAGCCCTCTAGTTACTCGTTCGCGCTTTGCCTCCTCTTTTCGCTCTCTTTTGCGAACAGGTTAGCCACCATATATGCTAGTCGCTTGCTGCAGCTCCACATATACTTACCTTGCCTTACCTATAAGCTTAAATAGTCTTGATCGCGAGGGTGCGAGATTGCTGAGTCCCTGTGGCTCACAGATTACTTCCAAACCAGATGCAGGGCCTGATGACTCCGTTCCAGATGACGCGCTTGAGCTCAAGTGGGAGTTCGACGAGGACTCACGCCATTACTACGTGTCTTTCCCTGATGATCAGTAGTGGTGCCCAGTTGGGGTGATCGGGACCGTGTCGCATGTTGGGTTATCTTTTATTTTGGCGTCCGTAGTCGGGCCATGAGTGTTTGAATGTTGTAATGCTATTTATGTACTTTGATTGATGTGGCGAGTGTAAGCCAACTATGTATCTCCATTTTATTATCTATATTACATGGGATGTTGTGAATATTGCCTAACTTGCGACATTGCTTTCAATGCGGTTAATGTCCTCCAAGTTGTGCCTCGACACGTGCGAGCTATAGCCGCATCGAGGGCGTTACAACTACCCCAATGCTACACAGGTCCCCGATCGACCCCAACTGGGCTCCACTACTGATCAACTAAAAAACGGAAAACAACATAACGAACATCTATTACCTTGCCCTTACCTATTAAACTTAAAGAGGAGACCCGGGATTTTCGTGGGGGGATCTTTCTATAGGGGTAGAGGGAGCTAGGAGAGTCCAAATGAGGTCCGGTTTTCGGCCACGCGATCGTGATCGAACGACCGAGATGATGGAGGAGGTTTAGGTGGGTTTTGGGCCACTTTGGAAGGGTGTTGGGCTGCAACACACACGAGGCCTTTTCGGTCCCTCGGTTAACCGTTGGAGTATCAAACGAAGTCCAAATGGCACGAAACTTGACAGGCGGTCTACCAGTAGTAAACCAAGGCCGCATGACAAGTCTTGGTCCAATCCAAAAACATTTAACACCCGCACACGAAAAGAGGTAAAAGGGGACACCAGGTGACATAGGAGCGCCGGATTGCAAAACGGACAACGGGGAAAATGCTCGGATGCATGAGATGAACATGTATGCAAATGAAATGTGCATGATGACATGATATGAGATGCATGACAAGCAAGAAATGACATGGCAACAACAGCGAATAACAGGAAGACACATGGCACATCGGTCTCGGGGCGTTACACACACATAACCCAAACTCTCGCAGATTGTAACCCTAGTGCGATGGATAGAGAACCAGCTAAAACAGTGCTATCTCTTGGTGGAGATAGCACCCCGGTTGTACATGAACGAGAACCAGCCCTACCACACATAACTCAAACTCTCGCAGATTGTACCCCTACTGCGATGGACAGAGAACCAGCTTCACCCTATCTAACCCCAACCCCAGCAGATAGTAGCCAATTTCCTGTTGACACAGCACCATCTCCACCACAGAGCTCCCAAATAAGAGCAGTTAGTAAGGTGACTCCAGTGCCCAAAGGGACAGTACTACCACGGCGAACCCCAACTCCACCAGTTAGTACGCCTATTCCTGTGGAGGAAGCACAACCAGCTAGTTGTAGTTTAGCATCTATCGCATTTGATGTTGTTAACTCGTATGTGCATATCTTCCCATCTTGGAAATATTATACTAAAGATGAAGGAAAATGCCAGTTGTAGGTGTTTGTCCAGGAGTTATGTGTAAATAATGGTATTCATGGCAATTACTTTGCTTTGTCCTATACATCCTACCTCCATGATGGTTATAATACAGTAAATTTTCCCAGTTTTCTCTATAGAGAAGGAACGATTTGGAAACTCAGGATGAGGTAACCTGTGCTAATACCTCTGCTATCTTCAAGAATGCTTGGTGGCAGTATCAGAATTACTTGAGGAAAACGTACTTCATCGGCAAAAAAAACTCATCAAATCCCCTTACGTTCTCCTGAGACACATTTACTGGACGATGACTGGGAACGCCTTGTTCTGTACTGGTCCCAAACCAAGAATGTGGCAAGGTCTATGAGCTCATTTTCTACTTTTAAGTACTATATTCTTGCGTCTTATTGTACTCTGTTCATGTAGAACAAGTGCCTAAACCTGAAGAATAATTGTTCTAATTTAAGATTCCATTGCTATCGTAGTTCAAAAAAGCACTAGGCGTTAATTGTGCATTTTGCCACCGCCTTGCACTTTACTGACCAAAGCGCATGCTTATGCGCGGTTATGCACAGATTAAGCGTAGTTATGCGCAATGCGTTTCGCCAACGCCTAGAGCCTAGGCGCGCTTAAGCGCTCGCTTAGGCGCGCCTTTTTTAACTATAATTGCTATCGTGCATACTTCTTTGCTCTTGTATCACTGTATTTACTCATACAAACTTATTTTTAAATTGAAGGATCCAATCGAAACTCCAATGGCACAGCAGGTATGTTCACGCATGTTTCTTTAACAGGTTTGCTCTTATCAATAGCTCTGTTGATTTCAATTTCAATTGTGTATACAGTTGACTTCTCATATCATGCACATTACTAGCATCACAACAGAGCCAATAGTGTTGTTGTACATGTAGACCCGTGGTACCCATCTGAAATCTTGTTGTGCCGTGTAGTTTCCCATGCTTTGTATTCTTTCACTGCTGCTTTGTCTTGAACTGATATGATTTGAACCGTGTCTCTATTTTGATTTGGCAAGACAATGCAGTGACCATAGGACATAGATATATGTTTGTTTGATGCTTTTATTATGTACTAGTACTTGGCAATAGAAGACTTGGTAGTTTAATCCTGTCCACCTTACTAATGAACTGGTTCACCAATGAGTTTCATATACTAGTACATGCTAAACTTGTTATGTGTCTGCTTGTTTCTTCTTTTAGAATGCTGACAGAATATTGGGGAAGAGTGCCTTATTAAGCAATGGTAAAGGAAGTAATGCAGATAAGGTTCAGGATAGTGACACATCCTTGTTGGTCTCCAACAAAGCTGATAAAACAGCTAAGGAAGACTATCTTGAAGACAGCGAGACAACCCCAAAGTCCTGTCTTGGTTTAGTGTTCGAGTTACTGGCCACTACCGCTTGCACAAGCTATTCAAACTCACTGTCTGAATCAGTTCGGTTTCTTGAGTCTCAACTACAAGCTGAAAGACATCGATCAGCTGTGCTGCGACAAGAAGCGGAAGGACTGCGGAAGTCCCTGGAGCATTCAGATGCATACTTTCTGGTGCAACAGCAAGCGTTGGAGGATTTTAGCGCCAAACAGGACAAAGCTAATAAGCTTGCTAAGCTTATTGCCAGCATGGTGATACCACGTTTCTTGAGCTCTTCTGAAGTTGTTTCAGTTATGCTCTTGTTTTGCTGCCGCGTTTATTTGCACTGGTGGCCAATTTTGACGGCCAGTGTATGTAATATGCTGCTTTGTTCCCTATATTTGCACTGTGGCGAACTTTGATGACCAGTGGATGTAATATGTGTAATAGCGGTAATAGGCTAGCGTTAATTGCTTGCTTATTTATTTCCTTATTGTCTTGTTTAGTTGTTTGCTTGTAGTCACTGCAGTTCTTTTTCTGTGTTTTTCTAGTGGCCACAATAACCTATTTTTGGAAACTAGGCCAAAATAATCATGGCAACACACGCTGTTGTAACCATGGGCCTCCTGCGGGCCGTATGATCCATGGAGCTTCTACGGGCCGTGACCCATCCATTGGCCTTCTATACGGGCCATAGGATCCTGGCCTTCTACAGGCGCGGTATATGAATCAATGGAGCCTTCCTAACGATCGATAAGATCACAATGGGCACATCTCCCGAAGGAGCGATATCATCCATTATCGCCAATAAAGAAGGCCGTACACTCATTCCGTCCAAGCCGACAATAACGAAGCACCGTGTTGAATCCTAAAGAAAAAAAAACACACAGTATTATATGCATAAGTCTCACTGAAACAGACCCACGGGTTATATTCAACATGACACAAACGGCCCAAACATCATATAAACACGGACACCACCACAACACGCGGACCGACTGTAACACACACAGGGCTGAACTTTGGACTGCAGACGAGAACAACAAAAGAAAGTGATAAAGCTAAAGCCCACCCACCGGCACGTAGACTTTACACAAATGCTGGAAAGGCCACAAGGAATAAATAGCGGCCCCCCCTCGAAGCACAGGCAGACACCAGATACGCGGGCCTGGAAACCGGCACACCAACACGGACATAATCGCGGCCGTTAATCGCGGTCATCAATAGTGGATACACCTCGTTCCCATCCCCTACGGGCCCCATTCATTACCATCAGCCCGGCCCCCCGCTTGACACGCCCCGGCGCCGCACGCGACTACCTACAGCCCCCATCGTGGCACCACAAAAGCCAAGCTCATGCGCGACCCATACATCCGGGCCCGGACAGTTCCACACACCACGGGCCTGGAATATATAAGTGGATCAGGCCTACCGACAAGCTACCCCCGACCTCCCGGCCTAACCGATAGGCGTAAAAACGAAGGAAACCCAGGAGGAATAACGCAACGGTGTTAAAATGGAGACAATATAAAATAGCGAAACCCTAGCCAGCACCAGTAATAATAATGCTATAAGCACGTAGGCCGGACCCGCCCCCCTTTGACCCACAACCGTCAAACTCGGGCCCTCGAACCCCTTCTCACACCCAGGCAATGGGCCTCTCAGTCTCATGGCTCCACAACGTCCGTGCCACATGTCGACGTATCATAGGCGCTTTGGGTCCACTAAGTGGATGACATCTATCCCAACGGTGAGCCGACACGTGTTTCCTCCAGCCAATGATGATTTTACACGTGGAAATCCCCATTGGTCGGGGCTGTTAATGGGTTATTGGATCCAAAACCAAACCCGGTAGCTTAACAGCATTCCGTTACGGTGGATGCCACGTGTCGGTCACCCTTGACGAAAGCACTTCTGTGACGCGCGATTTATCATCATGGAAGTGGACACTTCCGTGATGATAATTTTGGTAATGCCGTGGAACACTTCTACAACAACACAGGTATGACTATCTTGATTCTATCATAAATTTTTCATGGATGTACATGCATGACAGAAAACGTGACCTACTGTGACAAACATGTATCATCACGGAAGTGTATTTTTTTGTAGTGCCCCTCCATAGTTTTCCACCTCATTCATATTGTCGCAGTGCTTAAGCGAAGCCATGCGTCGGTAACTTCATCATCACCGTCAACACGGCGTCATGCTGACGGAACTCACCCTCGGCCTCAGCTGGATCAAGAGTACGAGGGACGTCACCGAGCTGAACGTGTGCAGATCGCGGAGGTGTCGTGCATTCGTACTTGATCGGTTGGATCGCGAAGACGTTTGACTACATCAACCGCGTTACTAAACGCTTCCACTTTCGGTCTACGAGGGTACGTAGACACACTCTCCCCTCTTGTTGCTATGCATCTGCTAGATAGATCTTGCGTGATCGTAGGAATTTTTTTTTGAAATACTGTGTTCCCCAACAGTTTCAAATGAATACCAAACTCATAACTCAAATATTCACCTCCACGATCAGATCGTAGAAACTTTATTTTCTTGTTACAATGATTTTCCACTTCACTCTGAAATTCTTTGAACTTTTCCAATGTTTCAGACTTATATTTCATCAAGTAGATATATCCATATCTGCTCAAATTATTTGTGAAGGTCAGAAAATAATGATACCCGTTGCGAGCCTCAACACTCATCGGACCGCATACATCAGTGTGTATTATTTCCAATAAGTCAGTTGTTTGCTCCATTGTTCCGAAGAACGAAGTCATAGTCATCTTGCCCATGAGGCATGGTTCACAAGCATCAAGTGATTACAAAAGCCCATCAGCATGGAGTTCCTTCATGAGCTTTATACCAATATGACCTAAACAGCAGTGACACAAATAAGTTGCACTATTATTATTAACCTTGCATCTTTTGGCTTCAATATTATGAATATGTGTATCACTACAATCGAGATTCAACAAAAATAGACCACTCTTCAAGGGTGCATGACCATAAAAGATATTACTCATATAAATAGAACAACCATTATTCTCTGATTTAAATGAATAACCATCTCGCATCAAACAAGATCCAGATATAATGTTCATGATCAACGCTGACACCAAATAACAATTATTTAGGTATAAAACTAATCCCGATGGTAGATGTAGAGGAAGCGTGCCGACAGCGATCACATCGACTGTCGAACCATTTCCCACGCGCATCGTCACCTCATCCTTAGCCAATCTTTGTTTAATCTGTAGCCCCTGTTTCGAGTTGCAAATATGAGCAATAGAACCAGTATCAAATACCCAGGCGCTACTATGAGCATTAGTAAGGCACACATCAATAACATGTATATCAAATATACCTTTCACTTTGCCATCCTTCTTATCCGCCAATACTTGGGGCAGTTCCGCTTCCAGTGACCGGTCCTTTTGTAGTAGAACCACTCAGTCTCAGGCTTAGGTCAAGACTTGGGCTTATTCACTTGAGCAGCAACTTGCTTGCCTTTCTTCTTGAAGTTCCCCTTCTTCCCTTTGCCCTTTTTCTTGAAACTAATGGTCTTGTTAACAATCAACACTTGATGCTCCTTCTTGATTTCTACCTCCACAGCCTTTAGCATCGCGAAGAGCTCGGGAATTGTCTTATCCATCCGTTGCATATTATAGTTCATCATGAAGCTTTTGTAGAACTGTGTTAATGACACTATCATCTGGAAGATTAACTCCCGGTTGAGTCAAGTGGTTGTGGTACCCAGACATTCTGAGTATATGTTCACTAACAGAACTATTCTCCTCCATTTTGCAGCTATAGAACTTATTGGAGACTTCATATCTCTCAATTCGGGCATTTGCTTGAAATATTAACTTCAACTCCTGGAACATCTCATATGCTCCATGACGTTCAAAACGTATTTGAAGTACCGATTCTAAGCCGTAAAGCATGACACACTGAACTATCGAGTAGTTATCAGCTTTGCTCTGCGAGACGTTCATAACGTCCAGAGTTGCTCCTGTAGCGGGTCTTGCACATAGCGGTGCTTCCAGGACGTAATTCTTGTGTGCAGCAATGAGGATAATCCTCAAGTTACGGACCCAGTCCGTGTAGTTGCTACCATCATATTTCAACTTAGCTTTCTCTAGGAACGCATTAAAATTCAAGGGAACGAGTAGGCCGCGCCATTGATCTACAACAACATAGACATGCAAATACTATCAGGTACTAAGTTCATGATAAATTAAAGTTCAATTAATCATACTCCCCCCGTTCCTAAATATAGGGTGTATAGTTTTTGGCATGGAAATTAAAGAACGCTGTCGGTGTCAAAACCGACGGATCTCGGGTAGGGGGTCCCGAACTGTGCGTCTAGGCCGGATGGTAACAGGAGGCAAGGGACATGAAGTTTTACCCAGGTTCGGGCCCTGTTGATGGAGGTAAAACCCTACGTCCTGCTTGATTAATATTGATGATATGGGTAGTACAAGAGTAGATCTACCACGAGATCGGAGAGGCTAAACCCTAGAAGCTAGCCTATGGTATGATTGTTGTTCTGTATGTTGTCCTACGGACTAAAACCCTCCGGTTTATATAGACACCGGAGAGGGTTAGGGTTACACAAAGTCGGTTACAATGGTAGGAGATCTACATATCCGTATCGCCAAGCTTGCCTTCCACGCCAAGGAAAGTCCCTTCCGGACACGGGACGAAGTCTTCAATCTTGTATCTTCATAGTCCAGGAGTCCGGCTGAAGGTATAGTCCGGCCATCCGGACACCCCCTAATCCAGGACTCCCTCAGTAGCCCCTGAACCAGGCTTCAATGACGACGAGTCCGGCGCGCAGATTGTCTTCGGCATTGCAAGGCGGGTTCCTCCTCCAAGTACTTCATAGAAGATTTTGAACACAAAGATAGTGTCCGGCTCTGCAAAATAAGTTTCCACATATTGCCATAGAGAGAATAATATTTACACAAATCTAATCTGCTGACGTATTCCGTAGTGTGACGCACACCACGGCCAAGCCTTTATTCGAATCGTTTTATTATCCCACCTCGGCTGTCATGCGAGGCGGTTTCCTTGGCACGTCTTGTTAAAGCAGAGATCGTGTCCCCTTATTCCGGGATTCTCATCAATACGGGCGTGGGTAACCCAACCGCTTCTAGGACTCCTAGACTATAGGCAAGTCCAAACGGCCATGGAGAGGACGCTTGATATTCACCCTCTTTATAAAGGGACAAGGCTTTTATTTTTTCCCCCGTGCTCAATCGAATCCTTCCCCCACCTCAAGCTCAAACACCCAAAGTTCAGGTCAGGTGCTCCGAACCTTCAATCATGTCCGGATCTAGCCTTCAAGGCCGATGGGTGCCTTCCTCCGTCACGGAAGAAGACATCAAAAAGTTGAGGGAGGCCAGATATCTGACCGCCGAGGTTGTGCATCGGCTGCCTGCCCGAGGGCAGGCCGTCCCCTCCCCAACCCAACGAGAATGTCGTGTTCGTCTCCCACTTCCTCCGAGGTCTAGGCCTTGCTCTGGATCCTTTCGTCAGGGGTTTGATGTTTTATTACGGGCTAGACTTCCATGATCTAGCTCCGGACTCCTTTCTTCATATCACGACATTTATTGTCGTGTGTGAGGCCTTCCTCCGGGTTACCCCTCACTTTGGCCTTGTGGCTCAAGACCTTTGAAGTAAAGCCGAAGATGATCGAGGGGCAACATGCAGCGTGTGGAGGTGCCTCAATATGCAAGATGACGGGAGCTCCATGGCCCAAAGGTTCCATTCCAGAGGTGTCTGAATTGTGGCAACAGGAGTGGTTCTACATCACGGCTCCTAGAAGTGCCAAGTGGGCGGCCGCCCCTGTTTTCCGCTCGGGCCCTCCACCACAACTGATGTCATGGATCAGCAGAGGTCTGAGCTGGGGTCCAGCCAAGGACGTGCCTATACTGCAAAGCCGCATTCGAGATCTCTTCAATGGAGATTTTAGTTTGGTTGCGGTAATACAAGTTATGCTGGTTCGTCAAGTCCAGCCTTGCAAACGCCGGCCCCTTCGCTTGTGGGAGTTCAATCCCGAGGGACCGCGTGTCATTCAAAATTTCCTCGGCCTGACGCACGAGGAGATGTACAAGTCATTCTTCGGACCTCAGGTAGAGTGTCCGGAAATCACCGAGGACGTGGGCCTGAGCAGTAACCGCGCCGCCGAACAGGTAAGGAATCTTCCGGCCGAACATACTATCTCTCATTTGTTACGAAGTTATTTCTGAGAGTTTGCTTTTTGACCAGGACTGGCTAACAAAGGCGAAGTTGATTCGGTGTTCGGCCCCCCTCCCTGAGGGTTTGGACAATCCGGTATTGGAAAAGATGCTCCAGGTCGCACCTTGCCCGGAGCCCTTGAAGGAAGATACTGGAGGATAATACGGGCGGACGCGGGCCCCCAACGCTGCCCATTCTAACCGAGGGAGCGAGCGTCTCCATGAAGGAAGACGACCGGAGGAGGAAAAGGACTGCGCCCGGGGATTCGGAAGCCGAAGCTTCCAAACGGGAGAAGAAGTCTCCCACAGAGGGTCCTACCTTGGGGGGTGCTTTTGCCGCACAAAGTCCGCGGGGGGATCAATTCTCCAGCGAGTCGTAAGTGACCCGAAATACTTTAATAGTACAGGTATGCCATCTTTTTCTTCTGAGAAAATAACCACCGCATATATCTTTGCAGTTCGGGCCTTAGCCCTTCTCAAATGAGCTCGTCTTGAGGGATCTTCTTCCAGACTCCTCCGCTCCGGAAGCGGGCGACCCCGAAGTGTCGTCGCGGAGGGCCTCTCCGGGTCCGTGAGGCCAGAAGATAATCCCATTGACCCCCGAAGCTCCCAGTGTCCGGCTCCCGAAGAGAGCGGAAAAAAGAGTCCGGCACCGTCTGGTGTGCGATCGGATGTTCTGAGGGAGTTGGTGGGGCGAGCGGCCATCTCAGATGAACACCGTGTGCTGATGAATACGGTGATGGAGAGAATCTCATCCGCCGAAAGCGGATTGCATGAAGCTTTTATGAGTCTACTGACAGGCTTTGAGGTACGTAAAATAATGTATGATAGTCCTGCACATGCTAGGTGTGCCCTGTGTAGATAGTAGCCCCTGAGACTCTGGTTGTCGTCGGAAACGACGACGAACAGAGGATCATATTCCCAGGTAATAACCATACTAGCCTCTATGTGCAGGTGATGGAAGCTCCGGTGGCTAGCCGGACTAGCGAGTTTGCCCATTTAAAACGGCAGTTGGATGCGGCAGACGCCGACATCGAGCTTGTTAACAAAAGGCTTGACGAGGCACAGGGTAAGTGTCGTTATCTGGTAAACGCCACATAGTAAGAGCAGCATGATGCCAGTATCTTTAATATGTTGTGACTACAGATGGAGCTGCCACTGTTGAAGCCTTGCGGGCAGAACTTGCCCGAGCCAAGGAACAAGCGAGGTTTGGTAATGCGGCTGCTTTGAAGGCGGCCAAGAGTTGAAAACCGAGAAGGCCGCGCATGGCGAAAGCCGAGATAAGATGGCCAAGATGGCCAGAGAATTAAAGGCCGCCGCCGACCGGTTGCCGGGTTCTTGAAAAGGAAAACCTAGAGAAGGCATCGGACCTTGAGAAGGCTTGCTGTGACGAGAAAAGACATTCGCTCTACTATGAGGGCGAAGAAAGAGGAGCTGCGGGAAGACGAGGATATTGTAGCTGGGAAAATCCTTTATGTTGCGGAGGAAATTCGGAGATCCACTGTATGCCTCTCTGGATCGGCTGTGGAGTTCGGAGGATGTGTATATGGATTTGGCGGCGAGCGCTGCCGATGCAGCCAAGTACTTCCAGGGTCAGACGGACCGTGAAGTGGACCAGCTGTTTGGACACAATTCTATTCTCCCGAGCGTCCGCTTTCATTGACTGACCAATTAGCCGAATGGGACAACTGAATAGGTTGTCCGGACTCGCCATGAGGTCTGTTGTGGATCAGCTATGACCGGAAAGGCCAAAACCGAACAGCTATTTCAGCTTGGTGCAGCAGTTCCTTGACGTGGTGCCACGCATTAATGCGATGAAGAGGTCGGCGTGCATAGAGGGCTCACGGATGGCCTTTGCCCATGTTTAAGCATACTGGGCGGAGATGGATGCTACCACTGTTGCAACGCGGGATTCGGCCATAGGTCGAATGGCTGCTGAGCACTACTTTGAAGAAGTTCTTGAGGGTGCTCGTTTGATAGAGACCCAGTGCTCAAAAGATATTTTGTTTGAGTGATATGTAATCTCATTGTAAGCTAAATGCTTTTATAAATTTTTATAAGGCTATTTTTATACTTTTGCCTAAAAGTAATATGATGCCTCCTGGGCGGCCGTTTATGTATACATGTGTATAACCTGAAAGATTGCAGCTGTCGGCTTCAACCCCCACGCATATAATGCGGAGGTGCTCGCAAAAAACACGTGTTCACACTTAACCCAACGTCTTGTTCCTATTAAGGAGGTGATAGCGGAGCGAGCGAGGCAACCGGACTATAATGCTTTAGCACTTTCACTTAGCCATAGGAGTTTGACAGTGGGGCTACTAGATAGCCCCTGGTGGCTCCGCACTCTCCCGATCCCACGGTGCGTACATGCCTGGATGGAAAACGGCCCTTCATTAAGGCGGAGGAATTCTAACATTCCAACAGGTCATCGAGTGGTTGACCAGTCTCACGCTATATCATGACAGTCAGTTTTCGGCTTTCTCTACTGCGGTGCTCGTCCGGATGAACCAGGGCACAATCACAGTAGTTCTCCTGGTGCTACCTTAGCCGGTAAAGCGGAACGTAAGGCACCAAAACACAGGAGCCGGGCAAACCCAACATTTGACCAAAGACAATGATTCGGCACTGATGCATATAGGGCCAAACTCGCGACGCCGAACACTCCTAAGGTATTTGGTCTTTGTGGTATAAACCGGGCCTAAATAATGGCCTTTGTAAGAAGCCCCTTGTGTCCTGGCACGTGCATTGTTCTGGCGTGGCCACATGCCAAGACGTCAGCATCCTTCTCAACGGTGGATATGTATCAACAAGAGACAGTAAAAAAGGTTTACGCAGGGTCTTAATCTAAAAAGATCCTTGGAGCGGGTCCCTGCTGCACGTCTGCGCCTGTGTCTCTGTTGTGCCGTATCCTAGACGGGTGTAGCATGATGATCGTCTGTAAAAGAGGGGAATTTAGGTGAAAAAGTTGTCGTGCAAAAAGATAGTTTTTAAACAAACCATGTATAATTCAAGATGAGAAGAAATTGCCACTTATCTGCGCGCGTTGAGCCCCTTGTATTGACAAATAGGGGTGTGACCATTTATTCGGTATAAATAGCGGCGCGGACTTGATTAGTTGTGTCTGAGGTCTTGACGACCTATTGGATGCTTTCGCTGGTCCGAGCGCCTTTAGTGTGCGGCTGCCAAGGCAGCCGCACTCTCTTCGGCGCGCAGAGATCACTTGATATTTCCGTTCACTGAAATGATGCCACGTGGACCGGGCATCTCGGGTGTGAGGGAGGCGTAGTGTGGTATTGCATTAAAGCGAGCGAAAGCTTCGCGTCCAAGCAGTGCTTGATAGCCACTTTGGAACGGAGCGATGTGGAAGGTTAAATGCTCGCGACGGAAGTTATCGGGGGAGCCGAATATAACCTTGTAGTAGGAGGGAGCCCGTACAACGAGCCCCTAGGCCTGCATTACTCCTTTGAAGGTAGTATTGCTATGGCGAATTTTTGTTGGGTCTAACTCCATCCCGCGGATTGTATCCTGATATATTAGGTTTAGATTGCTGCCACCGTCCATCAAGACTCGTGTGAAGTGATATCCGCCAATTACTGGGTCTAATACCAGGGCAGCCCATCCTGCGCCTCGGATACTTGCTGAGTAATCGCGATGGTCGAAAGTGATCAGTTGAGACGACCAGTGGCAGGACTTCGCGGTGATAGGCACTTGGGTATATTTTCCTGGGAGTGCCGCGTTGTTTTTTCCCTTGATCACGTGTAACACGTTTACTGTTTTGACTTCTGGTGGAAATTTCTTTTGTTCCCCAGTGTCTTGCTTGGGAGGCTCGTCCTCGTCTTCACTTGGTGTATCCTCCCCCTTGTGTACGGCGTTGAGCTTGCCGGACTGCTTGAAGACCCAACATTCTCTGTGGGTATGATTAGCAGGTTTACCAGGGGTACTATGGATCTGACATACTTGGTCCAGAATTTTGTTGAGGCTGGACAGTTCATCCCTGGTGCCTTTAGAGGGCGGCTTTTGACCTGGCCGAGAGCTTTTGAATCCGGCGTTTACTGCCGTGCCCTTCGTGCTATCTTCTTTATTTCGGCGTTTGTTATTGCTGTTGCGCCATGATTTCCTGTTTCCATCTCTAACTTCAGATGTTCTGGGGTCGCTGGTGTTGCATCTGGCTAGCCAGCTGTCCTCACTCGCGCAAAAGCGGGTCATGAGGCTTGTTAATGCGGCCATCGTTCTCGGCTTATTTTGGCCGAGGTGTCTGGCGAGCCATTCGTCACGGACACTATGCTTAAAAGCTGCCAAGGCTTCGGCGTCGGGACAGTCGACAATCTGGTTCTTTTTAGTAAGAAACCTGTTCCAAAGCTTTTGGGCTGACTCTCCGGGCTGTTGAGTTATATGACTAAAATCGTCCGCATCCGGAGGTCGGACATAAGTCCCTTGAAAATTTGCCCGAAAGGCGTCTTCGAGCTCTTCCCAACTTCCAATGGAGCTTTCGAGGAGGCCTTTAAGCCAGTGACGAGCTAGCCCTTTGAGCTTGAGGGGTAAGTACTTGATGGCGTGGAGATCATCTCCTCGAGCCATATGGATATGAAGGATGTAGTCCTCAATCGAGACCCCAGGGTCTGTTGTTCCGTCGTATGTCTCTATGTTTACGGGTTTGAATCCCTTTGGAAATTCATGGTCCAACACCTCATCGGTGAAACATAGGGGGTGTGCAGCACCCCTGTAGCTGGGTGTACCGTGTTGTTCGGATGTTTGTTGCGTTGCATTGTATGCTGGGGCGCGCTTGCGTCGTCCATAGATGGATCTTGTTGCGCCGTCCTTTGGGTGCGAGCCCTCGCATGGGTCACGTGTTGTATTGTGAGTGGCGTTGTATGCCACTCTGTGTTGGTAGAGAGGTCGTCTATCCGGCCAGGTGGCTGCTTTGATATTTGGTTGTGGGGGGTCTGAGGCCTCCTCATCGAATTCAGTTAGCAGCTTCCGCTTTGGGTAGCTCTTGGAGGGGCGATTGTCGCCGTACCTCGCTGCTGTGTTGAGTATTTTACTCCATCTGATTTGGAGTGTGTCTTGCGCAGCCTTGAGCCTTTGCTTCTGCTTTTTAAGACTCCTCGCGGTGGCAACAAGCCTTTTACGGGCATTCTGCTGCTCCGGGTGCCTGTCCGGCGTTATGTCGTCCGGACCATTATCCTTGATAGAATTTGTTTGTTCGGTTTGATTATCCGGATTGCCGTTGTCCGGCAGCGGTTCACCCTGCTCCAGCGCTGGGTCTGTGTGATCGTTATTTCTGTCGAGGCGGGATTTGGGGCGGCGCTTGCGTCTCCGCTTTGACTGCTTTTCGAGGGAACAAGCCTTCGGTGCGTCCTTCCGCTCCTTGTCGTCATCTTTTGGTGCGTCCACCATGTATACGTCATATGACGAGGTGGCTTTCCAGGGCCCAATAGGCGCTGGTTCTTCATCGTCTCCTTCATCGGCGTCCGTACCGTTGATGTCTTCGGAGTCGAAGTCGAGCATGTCGGTTAAATCGTCGATAGTGGCTACAAAGTGGGTGGTGTGTGGGCTTTGAATTTCTTCATCGTCCGTATCCCAACCTTGCTGACCGTAGTCCGGCCAGGGCTCTCCTGATAAAGAGAGAGACTTTAGTGTCTTCAGAATATCGCCGAAAGGCGAGTGCTGAAAGATGTCCGCGGCAGTAAACTCCATGATCGGCGCCCAATCGGATTCGATCGGCAGGGGCGCGGAGGGTTCGGAGTCCGGAGAGGAGTCCGGCTCCTTGGAGTCACGAGTCTCGCGGAGTGCGGGGCTGGTGTTCGGCTCGATCGCGGTTGGGATCGCAGCCCCCGAGGCGATGTCCAACCACCCATCCTCGATCGGCACAGTTGGCTCCGAATTAAGGGTCGAAGCCGATGCGGGTGCGGCCTCCAGGGCACTATTCGGTGGCAGAGCTAGATCATGCTCGTCGTGACAGTGCGGCGCGCTCGGCAGTGGCTCGAATCCGTCGAAGATCAAGTCCCCGTGGATGTCAGCCGTGTAGTTTAAACTTCCAAATCTGACCTGACGGCCAGGGACATAGCTTTCGATCTACTCCAGATGGCCAAGTGAATTGGCCCGCAGTGCGAAGCCGCTGAAGACGAAGATCTGTCCGGGGAGGAAGGTCTCTCCCTGGACTGCATCGCTATTGATGATCGTAGGAGCCATCAAGCCTAACGGCGACGACACAGAGGAACTCTCAATGAAAGCACCAATGTCGGTGTCAAAACCGGCGGATCTCGGGTAGGGGGTCCCGAACTGTGCGTCTAGGCCGGATGGTAACAGGAGGCAAGGGACACGAAGTTTTACCCAGGTTCAGGCCCTCTTGATGGAGGTAAAACCCTACACCCTTCTTGATTAATATTGATGATATGGGTAGTACAAGAGTAGATCTACCACGAGATCGGAGAGGCTAAACCCTAGAAGCTAGCCTATGGTATGATTGTTGTTCTGTATGTTGTCCTATGGACTAAAACCCTCCGGTTTATATAGACACCGGAGAGGGTTAGGGTTACACAAAGTCGGTTACAATGGTAGGAGATCTACATATCCGTATCGCCAAGCTTGCCTTCCACGCCAAGGAAAGTCCCTTCCGGACACGGGACGAAGTCTTCAATCTTGTATCTTCATAGTCCAGGAGTCCGGCTGAAGGTATAGTCCGGCCATCTGGACACCCCCTAATCCAGGACTCCCTTAGTAGCCCCTGAACCAGGCTTCAATGACGACGAGTACGGCGCGCAGATTGTCTTCGGCATTGCAAGGCAGGCTCCTCCTCCAAGTACTTCATAGAAGATTTTGAACACAAAGATAGTGGCCGACTCTGCAAAATAAGTTTCCACATATTGCCATAGAGAGAATAATATTTACACAAATCTAATCTGCTGACATATTCCGTAGTGTGACATCGCACCACGGCCAAGCCTTTATTCGAATCATTTTATTGTCCCACCTCAGCGTGTCATGCGAGGCGGTTTCCTTGGCATGTCTCGTCGAAGCAGAGATCGTGTCCCCTTATTCCGGGATTCTCATCAATACGGGCGTGGTTAACCGAACCACTTCTAGGACTCCTAGACTATAGGCAAGTCCAAACGGCCACGGAGAGGACGCTTGATATTCACCCTCTTTATAAAGGGACAAGGCTTCTATTTTTTCCCTCCCGTGCTCAATCGAATCCTTCCCCCACCTCAAGCTCAAACACCCAAAGTTCAGGTCAGGTGCTCCGAACCTTCAATCATGTCCGGATCTAGCCTTCAAGGCCGATGGGTGCCTTCCTCCGTCACGGAAGAAGACATCAAAAAGTTGAGGGAGGCCAGATATCTGACCGCCGAGGTTTTGCATCGGCTGCCTGCCCGAGGGCAGGCCGTCCCCTCCCCCGAACCCAACGAGAACGTCGTGTTCGTCTCCCACTTCCTCCGAGGTCTAGGCCTTGCTTTGGATCCTTTCGTCAGGGGTTTGATGTTTTATTACGGGCTAGATTTCCATGATCTAGCTCCGGACTCCTTTCTTCATATCACGACATTTATTGTTGTGTGTGAGGCCTTCCTCCGGGTTACCCCTCACTTTGGCCTGTGGCTCAGGACCTTTGAAGTAAAGCTAAAGATGATCGAGGGGCAACATGCAACGTGTGGAGGTGGCTCATATGCAAGATGACGGGAGCTCCATGGCCCAAAGGTTCCATTCCAGAGGTGTCTGAATTGTGGCAACAGGAGTGGTTCTACATCACGGCTCCTAGAAGCACCAAGTGGGCGGTCGCCCTGTTTTCCGCTCGGGCCCTCCACCACAACTAGTGTCATGGATTAGCAGAGGTCTGGGCTGGGGTCCAGCCAAGGACGTGCCTATACTGCAAAGCCGCATTCGAGATCTCTTCAATGGAGATTTTCGTTTGGTTGCGGTAATACAAGTTATGCTGGTTCGTCAAGTCCAGCCTTGCAAACGCCGGCCCCTTCGCTTGTGGGAGTTCAATCCCGAGGGACCGCGTGTCATTCAAAATTTCCTCGGCCTGACGCACGAGGAGATGTACAAGTCATTCTTTGTACCTCGGGTAGAGTGTCCGGAAATCACCGAGGACGTGGGCCTGAGCAGTAACCGCGCCGTCGAATAGGTAAGGAATTTTTCGACCGAACATGCTATCTCTCATTTGTTACGAAGTTATTTCTGAGAGTTTGCTTTTTGACCAGGACTGGCTAACAAAGGCGAAGTTGATTCGGTGTTCGGCCCCCCTCCCTGAGGGTTTGGA
>NC_053025.1:113950104-114048792 GCF_003073215.2 Triticum urartu
GTGATATTCTCTTCAACTGATTGTGCCCCGAAAAATTCAACAAAATCAGCCGTCTTGAGAATGCGAAGGAAATTTGGGACACTTTGATTGATATGCACGAAGGTACCGACTCCGTCAAGGAATCCAAGTTGGATGTGCTTCAAAGCCAACTTGACAAGTTCAAGATGAAGGATGGTGAAGGCGTCGCTGAAATGTACTCTAGGCTTGCTCTCATCACAAATGAGATTGCCGGCTTAGGAAGTGAAGAGATGACCGACAGATTCATCATCAAGAAGATTCTAAGAGCCTTGGATGGAAAATATGATACCGTGTGCACATTGATCCAAATGATGCCCAATTACAAAGATCTCAAGCCAACGGAGGTGATTGGAAGAATTGTTGCTCATGAGATGTCACTTAAGGATAAAGAGGAACTTCACAACAAATCAAGTGGTGCCTATAAAGCCTCATGTGAATCCCCTACATCATCAAGTGAGAAACAAGACTTCAATGAAGAATTGAGCTTAATGGTGAAGAACTTCAACAAGTTCTACAAGAGTAGAAGCAAAGATAGAAGCTTCAAGTCAAGGTCCTACAATGACAAAACATCTTCTAGTCGAGAGCGAACTGCTACAGTTGTGGAAGACCCGAACACTATTCCAATGAGTGTACGGCTCCCTACAAGAGAAGAGAAGATTCTCCAAGAAGAAGAAGCAAAGAATCACCACCAAGAGAGAGAAGGAGTAGAGATGATCGTTATGAACGAAGATACTCACGGAGAAGCAAGGATTCGGAAAGGAAGGAAAAATCATCAAGGAGCTACACAAGACGAAGACATCAAGCTCATGTTGGTGAATGGGTATCCGGCTCCGACTCCGACAGCCACTCCGAGAGAAGTTATCACTCCGACTCCGAAGATACTCAAGATCAAGGTGTTGCCGGTCTAGCACTCATGTCAACCAACTCCTACGACATATTTGACTCACCAAATGAAGGAATTGGAAGATGCTTCATGGCCAAAGGTCCTAAGGTAACACACCCCGAGTATGTTGATTTCAATAGTGATGAAGATGACTTGTTAGGTGATGATTTTCTTGTTGACAACTCTAGTGATGAATACTATGATGAAACGTCAATTAAACATGCTAATCAAGATAAAACGAATGACAATGATAAGGAGAAGATTGAGGCTCTAACTAAAGAACTAAACACTCTTAAGTTAGCTCATGAAACTATCTTCGAAGATCATCGAGAACTTTTAAGAGCTCATGAGAAATTACGCTTTGAAAAGCTCAATCTTGAGCAAGAGCATGAGTTCTTAAAAGCAATCAATGATGATCTCCGCAAGAAAAGTTCTTCTTACATTGCCAAGCGTTTACTCTTATCCACTTACATGCCTCAAGTCAAGTCTAGTAACAAGAACAAGAAAAATTCTTCCTCTAGCGGTAACAATGATCATGCTAAATCCAATATTGTTGCTTCTAGTAGTTCTCTTGATTCCACTAATGATTCTCTTAGCCAAGTTACACTTGAGCAAGAAAATAGTTTATTGAAGGGAATTATAGAGAAAGGAGTGTACAAAAGCCTTGCCGGGAGTAAGCAATTCGAGGAAATTGTGCGCAAGCAAGGAATGCACCGGAAGAATCAAGGTGTTGGTTTTGAACAAAAGTTCAATGCCAATGGAGTTGAGTGGGAAGAAGATCAATACCCCAAGACAAAGTTTGTTCCTCAACAAGAGAAGTATGATACTTCTTTCAAGGGGACACAAGCTCAAGATGATCTTCCACCACAAGACTACAAGAAAAAAGGCAAGGACAAGCTTCAAGAGGAAATTTATGCATTTGAAGAAGCTCCTAAGACCTTAGTCAAGTGGATTCCCAAGACTACTTCAAGTTCCACTTCATCAAGTACGACTACAACACCAAGGATTCCCATCAAGATGATGTGGATCCAAAAGAAGAAGAACTAGAGAGTTCTTGAGGGTGACTCCGCCAACATACTTCACTCTTATCATTTTGGCAAGAACAAGTGCAATCAACTTCCACATCTTGCACTAGTTCAAGGAGTCACAAACCCTCTTGTTGGTAAGACAAGGGACAAGGTAACCTAAAAGATTTCATGGACATCATCTTGTGTGTGCATCACTCTATGTCTATGGATATCCTTGTTTGTTCCTTGTGGGACTAACCCATGTAGGTATTGAAAGTGCAATTCACTCAAATGGATAGATCCAAGTGATCTACATCAACATTGAGCATCCACATCTTCAACATCTACATGAAGTCATCATCGACAAAACCCAAGGTTAGTTCATCCCTCTTTGGGGGGATATCACATCTAGGGGGAGCTTTACTCTAAGACTTGAGCTAAAGAAACTCTAAAGATGTGAACACAACAATGCCTTATGTAAAAGTTGTAACCCCACTTGAGCTTAAACGATGAGTATGACCTACGATCAAGTGCTCTCACTTGACTCCTAAGTCAATATACTCATATATAGATGACCTAGTCATCGCAAATTGCTTGATAGATGCTAGAATTGGTTGTGCATGCCTTGTCACATATTTCATTTGCCATCTTATTGAGTGAGCATGCTGGTTGCATATTTTACTCATTCGAGGACATCCACTTGTTGTTTTGATTGTTCGGTTTTATTTCTTTTTGCCAAGTGGATGGACAAGAATGCCTAAGAACCTCCTCTAGCTATCTATGCTTTTCTCGTCTCAAACTCTATTCATGCTGCATCACAAAATTTGATCAAGTCAGATTCGTACCACTCTGTGTGAGGAGCGCTCGGAGTCCCCGATTCGTCATAGACTTAAACTTCCAAAACCTCTTTTTGATTCTGTGTCTGACCGATACCCCACTTTTGGTCCTACCGAGATCATTAAGTTGATCTAGGTTTTCGATCTCGGTGCAACCGATTTGAACATTCCGTCACACCGAGTTTCAGTAACTGCCTGCAATTATGAATCTCGGTGCCACCGAGTTGTTCCACTCGGTCACACCGACAGGGTCGGGCTATATATAGTCACGGGCAAAATTTTGGAAATTTCTCCGAACCCCTTCGCCCGCGCGATAGCCTGCTCTGCCAACTTGGTCTCCGGATCGTCTTCTCGCCGCCAGCCGCCTCCAGTCACTGGTCTCTGTCGCCGTCAACGGGAATTCTGCCCCGCCGTTGCCACCGTAGCAAGTCCCCGCCGAACTAGGGTATGGACTTGATCTTTGTGCTATTCTCCAATCTGATTCCTAGCACATTGTGATCATCATGATTCTTGCCATGATTGAAACACTCCTATCCAGTCAATACGCCCGTAGATTAGCTTTGATTCGAAAATTTTAGGGTTAGGTTTCCGCCGAAACCATCTCGGACCCACCGAGTTGAAAAACTCGGTCCCACCGATTTGGCTTATGCCATTGCACAAGTGAGACTCGGTCTGACCGAGAATTACTTATCGGTGTGACCGATTTTGGAACTCTGTGAAACCCTATCAGTCTCGGTGCCACCGAACTGTGACTCGGTCCTACCGAGTTCACTAGTTTAGGTTCCAAAACTGCTTCAGTATCACCGAGTTTGAAAATCGATAGATCCGAGATGATTTCAGTGGGAAACTAAAACTAAGTTTTTGGATCATTCTTTTGCAAAAATCTCTGCATTTTGTGATGCTCATCTTTTCTACCTCATCTATAATCTATTCACAGGGTCAGCAGTCAGTTGCAGCATGTCTGATCAAAGTGATAGCCAAAACTTGTCAGAGCAGCAAGTGGTGATGAGTGAGGGCACTAGTCCCTCCAGCTCTTCAGATGAGGGCAGCAGGAGCACTCCTAGCAACTTGCCAAAAGCTGCCACGAGACAGAGGAAGAAGAGAACTTCAGACTCTGAATATGAAGATTATGTGGCAGAGGAAGAGGCCACTTCCAAGAGAGTTGAGCCAGCTCAAGGGACTAAGCCAGGGCTGAAAATCAAAAGGCCAGCAGGCAGGCAGCCAATGTCAAAGGCCAGAATGTCAACTGAGAAGCCCATAGAGCCAGTTGCAGCTGAGGGCAAGAAAAGAAAGGAAAGGGTGAAGAAGACTATGGCTAGAGTGCTTGGAAAAGCTTCCATCATGGAAGAGGAAGAGGAAGAAGAGGTTGCTGCACCAGCACCCAAGGCACCCAAGCTGATGGGTGATGCCATAAGATCAGGGGCTACTGCATCTAAGCCCAAAGCTGCCTCCAAGCCCAAGTCTGCACCCAAGAGAAATACAAGGAGCATTCCTATAGCTGAGAAAAACAAGGCCCCAGTGCCTGAGACTGTTGATGAAGAAGAGGAAGAGAATGTCCTAAGAAAGCTAAATCCCAAAATCCCAGACCACAACGATGCTCATCCTGTGGCTGAGGACATGAAGCTCAGGAGAGATTCAGGGCTGAGGAAGTGGAGAGAAGCAGACCCGTATGCTTCAAGGAGAAGGACAGCAGTGGACTACAGATTTCACACCAAGGAGCAGCAAGATTTCTATGAGACTGTTTTGCTTGACAAGAAGCCAATAGTTTGTGACATGAGATGGGTCGACTGGACCTACATCAAGGACAATGAGGAGCACTACCCTGGAGTGCAAGACAGCTTCATAGCTTGTGGAGTAGCTGACTTTGTTGGGCAGAAGCTCACAAAGTGGAACGAGGAGCTCATTATGCAGTTCTACTCCACAGCACATTTTTATTCAGATGGGAGGATCACATGGATGTCTGAGGGTACAAGGTACCAATCCACAGTTGCTGAGTGGGCACAGATCATTAATGCCCCAGAGGAGCATGATGATGATTTGGACATATATGCAAAGAAGAAGATGGACCATAACTCTATGTCCAATATGTACAAGGAGATCCCAAATGAAGCGCTTGATACTTTCAAGTTCGGCTCAGTACATTACCCTCTGTCAGGACTGCCCAGTATCAATTGGATCTTGAGGCACACCTTATTGCCCAAGTCTGGAGATCACAAGATGATCAGAGGCCATGCTATCAACTTGCTACATGTGTTTGATGTGCCTCAGAAGTTCAAAGTGATGAGCCTCATAGTGGAAACTATCAAAAGGACTGTAGCAGATCAGAAGAGGAGTTGCGGATATGCCCCTCAGACTCAGGAGCTCATCAACTCTAAGATGGGCACAGGCATATATTTATTGGACAAGGAACATTTGCCCATCCGTCCAGATTTTGAGGACAATGAAGTTGTGATGACTGAGAATGAGCCATCATCTGCCCAAGCATTCGCAAAGAAGGAGAAGGCAAGGAAGGAGAAAGCTGCCAAGATGCCAACTCAAGAGGAGGCATCTGAGTATTTCTTGAAGACCAAACAAGAGCAGCTTGGTTACCTGATTGCATCCACCCTGCGGATTGAGAAAGGACTAGCCACCCTAACTCAAAACCAGGCAAGCCTAGAGAGAATCTTGGAACACAAATTCTATGACTTGGATGTCAAGGTAACGGAGATTCAGACTGCAGTGGAGCAGCTCCAAGATGATATGCAGGAGAGGAGAGGCAGGACTACCACTCATGCCTTTGCCAGAGTGCCATGAGGTCCGAGGTCGTCTGCCGTGCCAGTTGCTGACACAAGAGCCACCACCACAGCACCAGCTACAGCCTCAGTTCCACCAGCTCCAGCATCTACTTCAGCTCCAACTCCAGCGTCTACTTCAGCGTCTACCGAAGCCTTCGTCCTTGGAGTGATCCGGACTCCACCACCACCTGAAGATCAAGCCTGAGCGTCGATCTAGTACTATGCATTTTCTAGGAACTTTTTGGTAACTTGTTGCCAAAGGGGGAGAAGATGTATAGATCATAGGCTTCGAGAGAGAGAGAGTGTTGCTTTTTTCTCTCTTGCTTTATTTGGTGGTTTTTCAAACTTGTTTGCTTTTGAGTGCTTGAGATACTACGTCATTATTTGTGAGACATTGATGATCATGTGTTTGATCATAAGCTACACTTAATGCTTGCTTAATGCTATTATCCTTTCCATCTTATGTGATCATTCATTATGCTTGGTGATGAGTGCATGTATTTCATTCTTATCATTTTAAGCGCTCCACCAAGATGTATGTGACATGGAAGAGTAACCCATGACTCTAACTCCTTGTGCATTTGCAGTCCAAATCAAATTTTAAATATGCACAAATTTAGGGGGAGCTCTTACTTATCACATACTTCTCAAAGCGATGATATATTTCATGCTTATTATCATTTGTCGAAGCTTTGATCTATATGTTGTCATCAATTACCAAAAAGGGGGAGATTGAAAGTGCAACTATCCCTAGGTGGTTTTGGTAATTCATAACAACATATAGCTCATTGAGCTAATGCTATTCCAAGATGATTATTTCAGAAAAGCTCAATGATTGGCATGGCATGGATGTGAAAGCGGAACCCTCAAAATGCTAAGGACAAAGGATTGGCTCAAGCTCAAAAGCTCAAGACTCTTCATTTTATATTTTAGTGATCCAAGATCACATTGAGTCTTTAGGAAAATCCAATACTATCAAGGAGGGATGAGGTGTTGCTTAATGAGCCTCTTGCTTCATGTGCTTAGTGATATGCTCCAAAACCCTCAACTACTTTCCCATATCCACATATGACCTAAACCCTAAGCCAAACTCGGTCCTACCGATTTTTCCTATCCGGCGCCACCGAGTTTCACTTGTCATTAGCCACTGCCAAACCCTAGCAATTCGGTTCTACCGATAGGGATCTCGGTCTCACCGAGATGGGATTGCAAACTCTCTGTTTCCCTTTCGTAACTTTTCGGTCTCACCGAAAGAACGAATCGGTCCCACCGAGATTGCAATGTAAATTCAGTGTTTCCCCTTTGTAACTTTTCGGTCTCACCGAGTTCCACTCGGTCTCACCGAAAGAGCAAATCGGTCCCACCGAGTTTGCCTGACCAACTCTCTGGTTAGCTAATTACCAAATTCGGTCTCACCGAGTTTGTGTAATCGGTCTCACCAAGATTACATTATGCCCAAACCCTAACCATATCGGTCCTACCGAGTTGCATGTCAGTCCCACCAAAAATCTCTAACGGTCACTAGGTTTACATTTTTGGTCCGACCGAGTTTGTTGATTCGGTCCCACCGAGATTGGAAAACTCTGTGTAACGGTTGGATTTTGTGTGGAGGCTATATAAACCCCTCCACCTCCTTCTCATTCGAGAGAGAGCCATCAGAACACACACACCATTCCAATTCTTATGTTCTGAGAGAGAACCACCTACTCATGTGTTGAGACCAAGACATTCCATTCCTACCATATGAATCTTGATCTCTAGCCTTCCCAAGTTGCTTTCCACTCAAATCTTCTTTCCACCAAATCCAAATCCTATGAGAGAGAGTTGAGTGTTGGGGAGACTATCATTTGAAGCACAAGAGCAAGGAATTCATTACCTACACACCATTTGTTACTTCTTGGAGAGTGGTGTCTCCTAGATTGGCTAGGTGTCACTTGGGAGCCTCCGACAAGATTGTGGAGTTGAACCAAGGAGTTTGTAAGGGCAAGGAGATCGCCTACTTCGTGAAGATCTACCGCTAGTGAGGCAAGTCCTGTGTGGGCGATGGCCATGGTGGGATAGACAAGGTTGCTTCTTCATGGACCCTTTGTGGGTGGTTGCTTCTTCGTGGACCCTTCGTGGGTGGAGCCCTGTGTGGACTCGCGCAACCGTTACCCTTGGGTGGAGCCCTGTGTGGACTCGCGTAACCGTTACCCTTCGTGGGTTGAAGTCTCCATCAACGTGGATGTAGGATAGCACCACCTATCCGAACCACGGGAAAAACATCCGTGTCTCCAATTGCGTTTGAATTCTCCAAACCCTTCCCTTTACATTCTTGCAAGTTGCATGCCTTACCTTCCGCTGCCTATATACTCTTTCCATGCTTGCTTGAATTATGTGATGATTGCTTGACTTGTCCTAAATTAGCTAAAATCTTCCAAGAACTAAAATTGGGAAAAGGTTAAGTTTTTATTTGGTCAAGTAGTCTAATCACCCCCCTCTAGACATACTTTCGATCCTACAGAATTAATATTATGTGGTGGTGTTGCAAGTTTATTTATAATAGAAGGTGAATCTAAAGCAGAACTGGATGGCAGTTCCTTACCTCCCCTCGTCCTTGAGGGAAATATCTTAGTCTTAGGATCCTTCAGATTCTTCATAGTGATTAATTGATAATAATCCCAAGTGACTCAACAAATATGGCTATGCTCCCCGGCAACGGTGCCAGAAAAAGGTCTTGGTAACCCACAAGTATAGGGGATCGCAACAGTTTTCGAGGGTAGAGTATTCAACCCAAATTTATAGATTCAAGACAAGGGGAGCCAAAGAATATTTGAAGGTATTAGCAGCTGAGTTGTCAATTCAACCACACCTGGAGATTAATTATCTGCAGCAAAGTGATCAGTAGCAAAGTAGTTTGATAATTTTGATAGTAGTGACAGCAGCAATAGTAAGAGTAACAGTGATAGCAGTAATTTTTTAGCAAGCGTAACAGTGATGATAGCAGTAGTAACTTAGCAGAAACAATATAAGATAAATCCGTAGGCATTGGATCGGTGACTTGTTGGATGATATTCATCATGTGGCAGTTATAACTTAGGGCTATTCGGCACTAGCTCTAGTTCATCGATATTATGTAGGCATGTATTTCGTAAATAGTCATACGTGCTTTATTAAAAAGAACTTGCATGTCATCTTTTGTCCTACCCTCCCATGGCAGCGGGGTCCATATTGGAAACTAAGGGATATTAAGGCCTCCTTTTAATAGAGAACCGGAACAAAGCATTAACACATAGTGAATACATGAACTCCTCAAACTACGGTAATCACCGGATGAAGTCCCGGATACTGTCACTCCGGGGTTACTAGATCAAAACACGTAGTAGGTGACTATAACTTGCAAGATCGGATCTAGAACATGGATATAATGATGATAATATAAACGGTTCATGTAACATCCCAAATTTTCAATTTGGAATGTTATACATAGGTCATCATATGCATAGCATATTTTATTTGCATAATGGATTGATCCTAAAAATCCTAAGCAACTCAAGGACCCATGGAGAGAGTTGGGGATTTCATTATTTTCATATTTGTTTTTTCTTAAATTTGAAAAGAGGATCATTTTGGTTTTAATATTTTTCTCTCCAAATATTTCAAATATCAAAAATAAATGAGAGGAGATAAAATGACTTCTCCAAAATAAAATAAATATTGGAGGAAAATTGTTAAAATCAAATAAATAGTTTTATTTGGATTTTATTGCTATTTTATATGAATTAGAAAAATATGCATTTTTAGGCCAGAAAAATGTTCACTTTGTTCTAAATATTTTATTTAGACGGTGAAAATTGTTTTTGGCATTTTTAGAATTTTTTATATTTATTTAGGATTTTTTTTCCTTTTTGGTGGAATTATTTAAAAAAAATCGCGGCCAAACTGGGCCGACCCAGCCGCCACCGCCTTCCCCTCCCCGAGCTGTGACCGCGCCAGACTTCGACGGGAGTCCGGGACCGTGCCGCCGCCGTGCTACCTCTTGAGCACTGCGTTGGATTTCCCCGAAGAGGAGAGGATGATGCAACAAAGTAGCGTAAGTATTTCCCTCAGTTTTAAGAACCAAGACATCAATCCAGTAGGAGGCTACGCACGAGTCCCTCGTACCTACACTACTAGGAAAAGGGCTATAGATAGGATTGACACTAATGGCGCACCAGGGAAGTAGTGCGCCACTACTATATACTAATGGCGCACCAGTTGATGATGCGCCATTAGTGTGGAAGACACTAATGGCGCACCAGAAAACAGGTGCGCCACTAGTGATAAATTTTTTTATTATTATTTTTACATACATACTAATGGCGCATCCTATGTCTGGTGCGCCATTACTAGTTCTAACTAGTAATGGCGCACCAGACAAGTAGTGCGCCAGTACTGAATTTTTTTTATTCTTTCTTTTGCAAAACTACTAATGACACACCGCTTCACCGTGCGCCATTAGTAGTTTAAACTACTAATGGCGCACCCTGTAAAAGTGCGCCATTAGTATATATTTTGATATCATGAATATTTTTAAATATCATGGGCACTTTTTGATATCATGAATATTTTTAAATTTCATGGGCACTTTTTGAATTCATGAATATTTTTTCAAATTTGATGATATTTTTTCATATTCAATATGATAAAATATTGAATATTCATGAGGACACTCGATCTCGATCCCCCTCCATCTCGATCTCGATCCCACCCGCGCCTCCTCTCCCCTCTTCATTTTTAAAAAAATAATAAAAAAAAAGTGTAGACTACAATTGTTGTTAAACAACAATTATTACTGTTTTTATAAAAAAATATTACTGTTTCATATTCATATTCATTTTCTAAAAAATTATTACATGCAACAAAAAAAATTACTTATGGCGCACCTCTGGCTGGTGCGCCATTAGTAAGATTTCCCCTAGCTAATTCCCTCCCACTCGCCAGATCCCCTTCATCCCTCTCCCTCGCCCCCCTAGCTAATTCCCCCCGCTGCCCTGACCCACGCCGCCGCCGACGACCCCCCCGCACCCTCCCCCGCTCCGCCGTCGCCGCCGACCCCCTGCACCCTCCCCCGACCCGCTCCACCGTGGCCGCCGACACCCCGCACCCTCCCCCGCTTTTTGATAATATTTTCAAATAAAAAATTTGATGATATTTTCAAATAACAAATTTGATGATATTTTCAATTAAAAATAAAAAACAAATTTGATGATATTAAAAAAACAAATTTGATGATATTTGATGATATATTTTGTTCTAGTCCTCATGAAAATAACAAATTTGATAAAAAACAAATTATTAGATGCAACAAGAAATAATGAAAAAAAGAAGTTACTAATGGCGCACCAGAGGAGGGTGCGCCATTGGTATCAGAAAAAAGAAGTTACTAATGGCACACCAGAGAATGGTGCGCCATTGCTATGAGTGTTTTTATGGCGCACCCCTCGACGGTGCACCATTACTAACATTCCCCCCTCTATAGCTGGATACCCGGCCCTTCGCCCGATACCTCCTTCCCTCTCCCTCGCCAGATCCCCTTCCATCCCTTGCCACACCCGCTCCGGCTCCCCCGCGCCCCCCGACCCGCGAAGCACGTGGCCGTCGGCCTCCCCACGACCAACCGAGGTGCCCAGGAGGACCGCCGTCGTCTTCCTCTTCGACTACAAGGACCCGAACGAGCTCGGACGCTCTCGAGCCACCCCTTCGACGCCGCCGCCGACCCCGACCCCTCCGGCGACTGGCCACGCCCGCCCAGGTACCTCTCCTCCTTCCTCCCTCTCCACCCTTCCTCCCCATTCCCTCCCTCCCTAGTTCTTCTTGCTATATGGATCAGAACATATGGAGCATTACTATTGCTATATGGAGCATTACTATTGTTCTTCTCTGAACCATTACCATTCCCTCCCTCCCTAGTTCTTCCTCCCCATTAATTTGCAGGATCAGAACAAGTTTGTAACAGGATGCTCTACAATGTTGATTAGGTGCATTACTATTGCTATATGGAGCAGCAATTTACTATTGCTATATGCTCTAGTTTGTATCAATGTGATTGTAGTTTTTCTTGTCATCAAGTTTAGTTGATGTTTATTTAAATATAGCTTATATGATCAGCCACTCTATGTATGATTGTGGCTTGAAAGTTTTGGAAGAACGTTTTTCCTTCAAATTCTATCTGGTGGCATTGTCCTAGACTCCCTAGTTGTGTTGTTAATTGTGCTTCTATTAAAAGAATTGGGAGTTACTCACTGTACTAGAACTCTATAGGTTGAATTTTGGTTAAATAATACTGAAGTTATGAGAATGTAAGCACCTATTATTGCTACTAATATCATTGGCTCATTGCTGCCTTTGTGCAATGCAGAACTGTTAAGAGTGATTTGGAGGATTCAAGATTCTGGGAAGCTCTTTTGACATTTAAAACTCAGAACTGAAGGTACTTAATAAACTCAAAAGCATTGATGATAACTCTTGTTGCCTAGAAACAGAGGTAGTTTACATATTGCATTGCTGGTGTTTGTTTATGTTCAGAGTTTAAGCATGTGTAGTGTAGTGTAGTGTAGTGAGCTTGTTCTAGTGTAGTGAGGTCTGAACCATTGCACGATGTAGTGTAGTGTAGTGAGCTCTGAACCATGTTTAGTGTTGAGTACTTCAAGTTTACTGAACCTATTCATTTTTGTGGACTTAGTGAACATGATAAGACAAGCCAGATGCTCTATTTTTAATTAACAGTAATCCATGATCAGCAATAGTTTCTTTCACTAATTTTTAGTTAACAGCAATCCATGATTTTTTTCAGCTAAAACTATTCATGATTTTTTGTTGGGTGACCTATTAGATCTGGAATGGAAGCTCACATAAGTTGAGCTGATTTTTGTCCATATGAAAGCAGAGGGCCATATGGTCTGTGGCCTTTTCATCCATATGAAAGTAGAGGCACATTGTGGTGCTAGTTTGCTGGGTTTTGTCTCCGACCATCGTGTTGTGATGATTTTGCAGGTACCCCGAGAGGCCCTTGAGTTTGCCGGAATGTTGATTAACTTCCGTTCCGAAAAATTCGGGTACTCCATATGTCTTATTTTCAGCAAAGGTCATGCTAAAATTTTCGGTGAATTTTAGCATGACTTTGCTAAAAATTGGACATATGGGGTACTTGCTACTAATGCATGGGCCGGGGTATCTTAGTACTTAATTAAGTAGGATCAACTACCCCGCCATTCTTGCTGCATTAAACCATAGGTGGCAATAGAGCCAAGTGATTAGGCCCAACTTAGAATTCTCGTTAGCATCGATAAACCCTAGATGATAAACCCAACATAGGTGGCAATAGAGCCAAGTGATTAGTGCCAAGTGATTAGGCCCAACCTAGGGTGCCTCGGTGTCGATGAGAACCTAAATGATGTACGCTTAGGCTTTTAGGGTGCCTCGGCGTCGACAAAACCTAAATGATGAAAGCTTAGGCTTTTAGGGTGCCTCGGTGTCGACAAACCCTAAATGATGTAGTTTTGAATTATGAACGTAGGATATGTCGTCATCATCATCGGACGATGAAAGTCTCCCGGTGGAGTGCAACTGGTGCCATGACGATCGAGGTCTGTGCGACATGCCTCACCTGGACGATGATCGGCGCTTCAGCATTAAGCTCGAGGAGACCTTCGAAGTTGAAACAGTACACAACGACGACAAGTGTTATTTTCATAATTAAGCATGACTTCAACTATTTCAACGTGTAATTTTCATCGTTTACAATTCGAGTATAGCTTATCCCATGCCATGCAAGACGCTATGTCTTGGAGAGGATGGATTTTGAAGACCATGAAATTTCTGAAACAAAGAAAATTCACCTAAGGACTCATCACGATGTGGACTTTGAAGTAAATCTATATAATTCTGAGAGCGTAACCCATTTTGGTTGCAAAAATTGGGAAGCATTTTGCAAGATGTATGGTTTTGATGAGGGTATGCTTATCACCATGGATCTTGGTAATCCTGACATCAACCAAGACAATATGGACATTTGGGTCCTTGTTGATACCCCTCCAGTTCTACCGCTATGTGAGTTTCTCAAACATAGTTATTAGCTAATTTATATTGTTTATTTCAAAATAGCTGACAGCTTATTTCCATTGACAGCTTATTTTTATTGTTCAAAGAATGTGCGGGAGATGGTAGACAAAACCCACTACACCGATGGCTCCGAATTAACAACTTACGAGGAGAAAAATCATTTGGTCGGATTTTGTACTGACATTGGGAATTACAATATCTACAATCAAACTCCTCAACATTATGGTAAATACGTGCCACTAGTGCATGTGTTCAACTACGGTAACTACCATGGAGATACCCTGGTAAGATTTTTACTATTACGACATCCGTGCATCTTTTGCATACTTCTAAAACTAGTACATCATTGCTAACTATGAAGTTATTACTATGTTTTTCAATAGATAATCCCAGAGAATTGTGTGCCTCATATGATGTATTTGAAAGGTAGTGTTAATGTTTTGAACATACAACCAGGTCGTCCTACGAATCTCAACTGACCATATGAGATTTCTAAAAGAAGTGGAGACATGAAAATAAAAGGATGGAAAAAATGTATGGACAGTCGTAAGGAGCTTCTTGGAAGCAAAAGGAAGCGAAGCGCAAGAATTGGAGACAGGATGTTCTCCATTCTCCATAATGGAGAGTCGGGGTCTATATTGTTTTATGCTATTTTAGCTTAAATACGGTATTTAGGTCCTGCCTAATACTGATGATCATGTGCTAAGAACAATTAAGTAGGGTTGGTTCGAAGACTATCAAGATGATGATCGTATGACTTGTTATGAATAATGAGTAGAAGTTGTATGATGATGATTAGTAGGACTTGTTAGGATTAGTATTACTTCCGACAAACTCGATACTCGCGGTCTTGAGACTTGTAATGTTTTATCTTTGTTCGGTCTTTTGAATTCGGAGACTAATACGATGAATTGTATTCGGAGACTAATCTTCTATTGTATTCGATGAATCTGATGTTGCTGTGTGCTGTTGTCTATATTCTGTCCAATAAATATTTTGTAACCTGTGCAAGAATCAGTAAAGCAAAAAAAAAACCTAATATTCATACTAATGGCGCACCACACAAGACACTAATGGCGCACTGTGATCATCACACTAATGGCGCATTAACTGCTGGTGCGCCATTAGAATGCCAAAGCACATGGGTACATATGGCCCCCTGGGAGGCATTCTAATGGCGCACTGCAGGCTATACTAATGGCGCACTACGTGGTGCGCCATTAGAACACCAGATACTAATGGCGCACCGGTGGTGCGCCATTAGAATTTAATTCTAATGGCGTGATGCCAGTGGCGCACCGGTAGTGCGCCATTAGAAGGCAAATTCGGTGCGCCACTAGCATGCCTTTTCCTAGTAGTGCTACACAAAAACAATAGCTCAACGCAACCAACGCGCTTAGGGGTTGTCAATCCCTTCATGGTCACTTACGAAAGTGAGATCTGATAGAGATGATAAATAATATTTTTGGTATTTTTGGTATAGAGATGCAAAGTAAAAAGTAAAAGCAAAGCAATAATAAAGTGATGGTGATTGATATGATGAGAAAGAGACCCGGGGGACATAGGTTTCACTAGTGGCTTCTCTCAAGAGCATAAGTATTCTACGGTGGGTGAACAAATTACTGTTGAGCAATTGACAGAATTGAGCATAGTTATGAGAATATCTAGGTATGATCATGTATATAGGCATCACATCCGAGACAAGTAGACTGACTCCTGCCTGCATCTACTACTATTACTCCACTCATCGACCGCTATCCAGCATGCATCTAGAGTATTAAGTTAAAAACAGAGTAACACCTTAAGCAAGATGACATTATGTAGAGGGATAGTTTCATGCAATATGATAAAACCCCCCATCTTGTTATCCTCGATGGCAACGATACAATACGTGCCTTGCTGCCCCTTCTGTCACTGGGAAAGGACACCGCAAGATCGAACCCAAAGCTAAGCACTTCTCCCATGGCAAGAACAACCAATCTAGTAGGCCAAACCAAACTGATAATTCAAAGAGACTTGCAAAGATAACCAATCATACATAAAAGAATTCAGAGAAGATTCAAATATTATTCATAGATAGACTTGATCATAAACCCACAATTCATCGGTCTCAACAAACACACCGCAAAAAGATTACATCGAATAGATCTCCACGAGAGAGGGGAGAACATTGTATTGAGATCCAAAAAGAGAGAACAAGCCATCTAGCTACTAGCTATGGACCCGTAGGTCTGAAGTAAACTACTCACACTTCATGGAAGAGGCTTGGATGATGATGATGTAGAAGCCCTCTGTGATCGATGCCCCCTCCGACGGAGCTCCGGAACAGGCCCCAAGATGGGATCTCGTGGATACAGAAAGTTGCGGTAGTGGAATTAGGTTTTTGGCTCCGTCTCTGATCGTTTTGGGGTATGTGGATATATATAGGAGGAAGAAGTACGTCGGTGGAGCTTCGAGGGGCCCAAAGGCAGGGAGCGCGCCCTCCACCCTCATGACCGCCTTGTGGCTTTCTTGACGAAGGGTCCAAGTCTCCTGGATCTTATCTGATGAGAAAATCACGTCTCTGAAGGTTTCATTCCGTTTGGACTCCGTTTGATATTCCTTTTCTTCGAAACCCTAAAACAGGCAATTCTTGGCTGGGCCTCCGGTTAATAGGTTAGTCCCAAAAATAATATAAAAGTGGATAATAAAGCCTAATAATGTCCAAAATAGTAGATAATATAGCATTGAGCAATCAAAAATTATAGATACGTTAGAGACGTATCAAGCATCCCCAAGCTTAATTCCTGCTCGTCCTCGAGTAGGTAAATGATGAAAACAGAATTTTTGATGCGGAGTGCTACTTTGCATAATTTCAATGTAAATCTTCTTAATTGTGGTATGAATATTAAGATTATAAAGATTCAAGTTAAAGGTTCATGTTGACATAAAAATAATAATACTTCAAGCATACTAACAAAGCAATTATGTCTTCCCAAAATAACATGGCCAGAGAAAGCTATCCCTACAAAATCATATAGTCTGGCTATGCTCTATCTTCACCACACAAAGTATTTAAATCATGAACAACCCCAATGAAAAGCCAAGCAACTGTTTCATACTTTTGACATTTTCAAAACTTTTTCGATCTTCACGCAATACATGAGCGTGAGCCGTGGATATAGCACTATATGTGGAATAGAAGGGTGGTTGTGGAGAAGACAAAAAGAGGGGAAGATAGTCTCACATCAACTAGGCATATCAACGGGCTATGGAGATGCCCATTAATAGATATCAATGTGAGTGAGTAGGGATTGCCATGCAACGGATGCACTAGAGCTATAAGTATATGAAATCTCAAAAGAACTAAGTGGGTGTGCATCCAACTCGCTTGCTCACGAAGACCTAGGGCATTTTGAGGAAGCCCATCATTGGAATATACAAGCCAAGTTCTATAATGAAAAATTCCCACTAGTATATGAAAGTGACATAATGAGAGACTCTCTATCATGAAGATCATGGTGCTACTTTGAAGCACATGTGTGGTAAAAGGATAGTAACATTTTCCCTTCTCTCTTTTTCTCTCATTTTTTTGGGCCTTTTCTTTTTTTATGGCCTCTTTTTATTTATTTTTCATCTGGAGTCTCATCCCGACTTGTGGGGGAATCATAGTCTCCATCATCCTTTCCTCACTTGGGACAATGCTCTAAAAATGATGATCATCACACTTTTATTTTTCTTACAACTCAACAATTACAACTCGATACTTAGAACAAAATATGACTCTATATGAATTCCTCCGGCGGTGTACCGGGATATGCAATGAATCAAGAGTGACATGTATGAAATAATTATGAACGGTGGCTTTGCCACAAATACGATGTCAACTACATGATCATGCTAGCAATATGACAATGATGGAGCGTGTCATAATGAACGGAACGGTGGAAAGTTGCATGGAAATATATCGCAGAATGGCTATGGAAATGCCATGATAGGTAGGTATGGTGGCTTTTTTGAGGAAGGTATTTGGTGGGTGTATGATACCGGTGAAAAGTGCACGGTATTAGAGAGGCTAGCAATGGTGGAAGGAAGGAAAGTGCGTATAATCCATGGACTCAACTTTAGTCATAAAGAACTCATATACTTATTGCAAAAATCTAGAAGTTATCAAAGCAAAGTATTACACGCATGCTCCTAGGGGGATAGATTGGTAGGAAAAGACCATCGCTCGTCCCCGACCGCCACTCATAAGGAAGACAATCAATAAATAAATCATGCTCTGACTTCATCACATAACGGTTCACCATACGTGCATGCTACGGGAATCACAAACTTTAACACAAGCATTTCTCAAATTCACAACTACTCAACTAGCATGACTCTAATATCACCATCCTCATATCTCAAAACAATTATCAAGCATCAATTTTTTCTTAGTATTCAACGCACTCAAAAGAAAGTTTTACAAATCTTGAATACCAAGCATATTATTATTAAGCAAATTACCATGCTATTAAGACTCTCAAAATAATCTAAGTGAAGCATGAGATATCAATAGTTTCTATAAAACAAATCCACCACCGTGTTTTAAAAGATATAAGTGAAGCACTAGAGCAAAATTATATAACTCAAAAGATATAAGTGAAGCACATAGAGTATTCTATCAAATTACAAATTATGTATGGCTCTCTCAAAAGGTTTGTACAGCAAGGATGATTGTGGTAAACTAATAAGCAAAGACTCAAATCATAAAAGACGCTCCAAGCAAAACACATATCATGTGGTGAATAAAAATATAGCTCCAAGTAAAGTTACCGATAGAAGTAGACGAAAGAGGGGATGCCTTCCGGGGCATCCCATAGCTTTGGCTTTTGGGTGTCCTTAGATTATCTTGGGGGTGCCATGGGAATGCCCAAGCATAGGCTCTTTCCACTCCTTGTTCCATAATCCATCAAATCTTTACCCAAAACTTGAAAACTTCACAACACAAAACTTAAAGTAGAAAATCTCGTGAGCTCCGTTAGCGAAAGAAAACAAAAGACCACTTCAAGGTACTGTAATGAACTCATTATTTATTTATATGGGTGTTATAACTACTGTATTCCAACTTCTCTATGGATTATAAACTATTTTACTAGCCATAGATTCATCAAAATAAGCAAAGAACACACGAAAAACAGAATCTGTCAAAAACAGAACAGTCTGTAGTAATCTGTAGCTAGCGCAAGATCTGGAACCCCAAAAAATTATAAAATAAATTTGTGGAAGTGAGGAATTTATCTATTAATCATCTGCAAAAATAATTATAAAATAAAATTGTTCTCGTGAGCGCTAAAGTTTCTGTTTTTTACAGAAAGTTCAACAAGACTTTCCCCAAGTCTTCCCAACGGTTCTACTTGGCAGAAACACTAATTAAACACAAAAAACACAACCAAAACAGAGGCTAAATAATTCATTTATTACTAAATAGGAGCAAAAATAAAGGAATAAAAATAAAATTGGGTTGTCTCCCAACAAGCGCTATCGTTTAACGCCCCTAGCTAGGCATAACAAGCAAGAATAGATCTAGGTATTGCCATCTTTGGTAGGCAATTCTTCAATGAGGCATATATCTCCCTTAGGAATTTATTTCTTTCTAGTGATTATAAAACTCTTAGGCATAAGATCGAAAAATTCATTTGTAGCAATTTGTTCCTTAATGATAGCAAAAAGATTGGGATGAATACTTATAGATTTAAGATCCGCAGTTTCCTTACTTAGATGATTCACCCTTATTTTTAGGAACATACATAAGCTTGGAAATTTTAGTAGGAGGACTTGGAGTATTCTTTACGGAAGAAAAAGCGGTTCCCAAATTCATAATTATACCCTCAAGTTTATCGATTCTAGTAGAATCTAAGTTTATTTTCTCATTAACTATGGGTTCATTTTCCTTGATATTTTTCAAAGTCATTCCTACCTTAGATCCATATTGAGTAATTTGATTGTGGATCTTTTTATCTAGATTTTCAATTAATTCAATGGTAGCGACTTTATTTTCAATAATTTCAAGTCTTTTCATAACATGCTCCAAAGTTAACATAGTTCCATTAACCAAAAGAGGTGGTGAGCAAAATAAATCTAACATAGCATTATAAGAATCAAAAGTATGGCTACCCAAGAAATTCCCTCCGGTAATGGTATCAAGGATATATCTATACCAAGGACTAGCACCTACATAAAAATTTCGGAGAAGAACTGAAGTAGATTGCTTCCTGGTAGATCTTTTTTAAGCATTGCAAATTCTATACCAAGAATCTTTTAGATTTTCTCCCTACCTTTGTTTAAAATTTAGAACTTCATTCTCGGGAGACAGCGGAGAAGATATGAGACTAGCCATGACGACAAGCAAACAAACTAATACACAAGCAAACAAAAGACAAATGGGCAAAAAGAGGCAAATAGAGAGGGAGAGGGAGGATAGAGAGAGAGGGCGAATAAAACGGCAAGGGTGAATTGGGGTGAGAGGAAAATGAGAGCCAAATGGCAAATAATGTAATGCGACAGATAGGGATTGTGATGGGTACTTGGTATGTTGACTTTTGCGCAGACTCCCCGGCAATGGCGCCAGAAATTCTTCTTGCTACCTCTTGAGCACTACGTTGGATTTCCCCGAAGAGCAGAGGATGATGAAGCAAAGTAGCATAAGTATTTCCCTCAGTTTTTGAGAACCAAGGTATCAATCCAGTAGGAGGCTACGCACGAGTCCCTCGTACCTACACAAAAATAATAGCTCAACGCAACCAACGCGCTTAGGGGTTGTCAATCCCTTCACGGTCACTTACGAAAGTGAGATCTGATAGAGATGATAAATAATATTTTTGGTATTTTTGGTATAGAGATGCAAAGTAAAAAGTAAAAGCAAAGCAATAATAAAGTGATGGAGATTGATATGATGAGAAAGAGACCCGGGGGTTGTCGTGGTTCTAACTCTGACAGTGAGGTAGGGGGGTATGTATGGAGAGGCTAGATCTCAGCTATGGAGAAGTTGTAAATACACCAGGATGTACGAGTTCAGGCCCTTTGCGGAAGAAGTAACAACCCTACGTCTCGGTGCCCAGAGGCGGTCGACTGGATTATGTGTGTATGAATTACAGGGGTGCCAACCCCTGCTACTGAGGAGGGGGGTGGCTTATATAGAGTTCGCCAGACCCCTCCGGTCCTCAGTAATGCAAGGTTAAAATACATTAAGACTGGGCGTTACTGGTAACGTCCCTAATAAAGTGCTATGATGACCATAAAGACTACTTAATGGCCGACCGTTTGCTTGCCGAGTGACTTTAGATCTCCTGTCAGTCGAGTGGTTGGCTTCGTAGTCGAGTGGTAGCTTCCTGGTCGAGTGTCTTGAATCCGTCGAGTGGGATACCTTCAAGTCGATTGAAAGGTGACTTCTTCCAGGGATGTCCTTGGGTAGGGCTCTTAGGACAGGTCCATGCCCCTACCCTAGGTACATAGCTTCATCATTAGCCCCCGAATGGATCGAGGTTCGAGTGGGGAAGGAGTTGGGGGTCCTTCCGACTGGTTCTTAGCGTTATGCGAATGTCTTGTACTGGATCAATCGTCACGGATGACGTTGTCAACTTCTTTCGGTCACCTTGATCCATTCTTGGTCTCTCGTCGAGTGAATTTCCTTACTTGTGGAATACCGAGTGCCGGTGCGAGCGGGCTCTTCAGTTTGATGAGTTGTTCTGCGGCCCGAGGATTTTGCGGGATTTGAATTTCGGGAAGCGAGCGGGACGGGGGCGGCCGAAGTAATCGGATGGGATAGGATGGAAGCTCCTCGATCTCCGCGCCACCTTTTTCGCCATGTACCGCGCGCGCGCCTGTTGCGGGATTTGACGGGATCGCCTGGGCCTACCGGTTAGCCACTCGGAAGCGGCTCCTTATAAGTTGCTGGCTCGGGGCTCCCCAACAGTGTGCTCTCGCCTTTCCTTCTCCCCCCGCAAGGTCCTCTGCCACCTCCACTCTCACCCTAGCGCCGTAGGTCCGTTCGAGCCTCGCCGGCGACGATGGTGAAGGACAAGACGTCGGCTTTGGAGCGCGCGAAGAAGGCGGCGGTGCAGGGGAAGGGGAAGAAGTCCGCTCGGGGCGGATCTTCCTCGAGGACTGCTCTGCCCAGGGATTGGATCCAGGGCGACTGGATGCCCTCGGTGATTCGGCAGGAAGATCATGACAACATGGTCGAGGGGGGAGTCATTCCCCATGAAGCTGCGCGTCTCCCGGGGAGAGAAGTCGAACTCCAATGTCGTGACGGTGAGTGCGTCCTCCTCGCCACCCATATCGATCACGGATTTTCTCTACCTCCTCATCCTTTTTTCCGGAGCTTTTTGAACTTCTTCAGAGCGCAGCTCCACCATTTCACTCCCAATTCCATCGTGTATCTTACGGCTTTCGTTTCCTTGTGCGAAAGTTTCTTGGGTTGCCGCCCTCATTGGGGACTCTTTAAACACATCTTCACTTGCCGTTCCCAATCGGTAAAGAAAGCCAAGTCGAGTGACGAACGGACGCAAGTGATCCAGCTATGCGGGGGCCTAGCGATCTAGATGAGGGGTAAAAGTTCTTTTCCGTCTATCACTTTTCCCGAGTCGGTCCGTGGTTGGCAGTCGACCTGGTTTTATTGTCAAGACCAGGTGACCCCAGGGCAGTCGACTGGTCTTCCCCCTTTCTCTCTGGACCGAGCTCAAAAGCCTGCCTCTCTGAAAGTGCTGCCGGAGGAAAAGGTGCAAGTCAAGGTGCTAGTTGGTCGAGTGGTTCAGCTTGTCCGAGAGGGCGTGACCGGCATGGACTTGCTGGAGGCCTTCCTTCAGAGGCGCATCCAAACGCTTCAGGCTCGTGACCACCCTATGTGGATGTACTCGGGTCTCGACGACACCACTCGGGTTCACCCAGAGGAGGTCACCGATGAGATGCTGGAAGGGTGGCTGTCGAGCATCACAGGGAACAAAGACAACCCCCGAGGAGCTAGGAGGGTTCCCCCGCTTGACAGTACATACGACGTGGACCAGGTCTGACCTTGTGTTCCCGACTGAGATCTTGCTTTCTTCATTTGCTCTCTTTGAATCGGTCGACTGACTTTCGACTTGTCTGCTATTCTACAGGCAACTACAGAGATGTACTCGACACCCAACGGAGCACAGGGGCAGGCCGAGGAAGGGGAGGCGAGCGGAGGCGAAAGTGGAGACGAACAGGGGGAGTGGGAGTCTGACGGCGAAGGAGAGGGAGACGACGACATCGACTCCAGCGAAGAGGAGGAGGAGGAGGAAGCTGAACCTCCCCGCTCGGAAAGGCGATCCAAGCTTACACACGACCCTGCGCGGGAACGTGGTAAGGCGACTGCTCCCGTTGGGCAGTCGTCGAAGCGCCCTCGGACCTCTTCTCCAGCGCCGACTGAAAAAGCTCCCAAGCACCCCGCGCGGCGCCGTCCAAGCCACCCAAGGCTCTGCCCAAGATGAGGATGACTGTCCCCACCATTTCTGGGTAATGATAGAACTTGTTCTCCTTTGTCGACCATGGACGGATCCTTGGTCGATCCACTGAGCCGACTGACGGTCTTTCAAAATTTGCAGTGCTGCTACTTCTGAGATCTCCGCCAAGGACGATGATCAAGAGATGGAAGATGCTGTTACTTCCAACCCTGGTATGATTACTGATGTTCTGCCTTGAATCGACTGACGATTTCTTATAACTCTGGTCGATTAAATTTTTCCCGTAGCTCCTCCTCATGTTATTAACCTTCCTGAAGACGAAGACGAAGCGCCGCTGAGAGTGAGGCGGAACAGGAAAGCGTCGGCTGGCGAGACTCCACAATCCACTCCGGCGCCTTAGGCCGTAGCTCGAGACGGTGGCAATACCACCCGGGCTTCTGTGACTTTCGCCAATCCTCTGACGAGTGTGCGGCCCTCGACGTCGACCGTAAATCCGCCTTCGCTCTTCGCCACACACCACGTCCCTGAGGACCAAGTGGGTGCAGCTAAGGAAGCTATACGCCAGGCAGGCATCATGATGGAGCAAGTCAAGGTGGTTCGAGAAGCCAGCCAAGCGGCTTATGACGCGAGTTCAGCTCTTCAGAGTAACGTCCAGGTCAGTCGATTCACTGCTTGTTCTGTTAGGGTATGCTGTCTGAAGAATCTCTTTTCCGAAGATCTTTTAAATCTGTACACCCACTGGGTGTTTCTGTTAAGTTTTTTGGTCGAGTGGGGGCACGCTGAGTGCACCCACTATGTGTAGTCCCCGAGACTACGGTGGACTGCTGGCAGTCGACTGTAGTCTTTATATTGTGCTGCTGTAGTTTTACTCCTTCACTCGGTCTGGCCAGGCCATGTTGAATGAAACTGTATCCGGTCGACTGCGGGCAGTCGACTTTTTTTTTCAAAACCAGTGGGGGCACGCTGAGTGCACCCACTGGGTGTAGTCCCCGAGACTACGGTGGACTGCTGGCAGTCGACTGTAGTCTTTATATTGTGTTGCTGTAGTTTTAATCCTTCACTCGGTCTGGCCAGGCCATGTCGAATGAAATTGTATCTGGTCGACTGCGGGCAGTCGATTTTTTTTTCAAAACCAGTGGGGGCACGCTGAGTGCACCCACTGGGTGTAGTCCCCGAGACTACTGTTGAATGTTTTTGATTCAGCTGTAGTCTTAGAAACGTCATCATTGTCTCTTGGTTACTCAGAAGCAACTTATCTTGGACCTCTGTCGACTGACTTTTGCAGAAATCCTGTGAACTTGTGGCTCTCTACACTGAGTTGGAAAACAAACAGATCCAGCACGACCTTGACTTGAAGCTCGCTCAACAGAACTTGCAGAAGGCACGAGACGAAGCAAAAGGTATGGCTGGCGAGGTTTCTCATTCTTGACGAGTGACTTCCCTTTCTTGCCCATTCTTGATGTTGAGTTCACTCGACATTCTGTAGATAAACTGGAGGAAGCTCTGAAGAAGAAGAAGAAGGATCAAGATCTTGTCGAAGCACAGAAGGAGGCCTCGAGCAAAACGAAGCTTGCAGAAGAGAAACTGGCTTCGGTCGGAACTCTTGAACAGGAGAACTCCAGACTGAAAACTGCTCTCGAGACAGCTAATCGAGAGGTCAGCCGACTAAAGAACGACAAGATGGTTCTACACGACCAGGCGGGTGAGCTGGCGGGGAAGGTAAACGATCTGGAGGCTTATCTCGGTGGACTCGCCAAGAAGCTGTTCGTCATGCTCGAAGGTAATTATTCCGACCCGGCTGTCTTGCAGTTACCAAGCCCGTGTAAGGCCACTTTCTTATTCTTGAATCGTGTTTGCAGAATTCTGCCAGAGCTTCGAACAGGGAACCAGTCGAGTGGAGCCAGGCTTGGATCCCGCCAATTCTCTCGTGATTCTAACTCTGACAGTGAGGTAGGGGGGTATGTATGGAGAGGCTAGGTCTCAGCTATGGAGAAGTTGTAAATACACCAGGATGTGCGAGTTCAGGCCCTTCGCGGAAGAAGTAACAACCCTACGTCTCGGTGCCCGGAGGCGGTCGACTGGATTATGTGTGTATGAATTACAGGGGTGCCAACCCCTGCTACTGAGGAGGGGGGTGGCTTATATAGAGTTCGCCAGACCCCTCCGGTCCTCAGTAATGCAGGGTTAAAATACATTAAGACTGGGCGTTACTGGTAACGTCCCTAATAAAGTGCTATGATGACCATAAAGACTACTTAATGGCCGACCGTTTGCTTGCGGAGTGACTTTAGATCTCCTGTCAGTCGAGTGGTTGGCTTCGTAGTCGAGTGGTAGCTTCCTGGTCGAGTGTCTTGAATCCGTCGAGTGGGATACCTTCAAGTCGATTGAAAGGTGACTTCTTCCAGGGATGTCCTTGGGTAGGGCTCTTAGGACATGTCCATGCCCCTACCCTAGGTACATAGCTTCATCACTAGCCCCCGAATGGATCGAGGTTCGAGTGGGGAAGGAGTTGGGGGTCCTTCCGACTGGTTCTTAGCGTTATATGAATGTCTTGTACTGGATCAATCGTCACGGATGTCGTTGTCAACTTCTTTCAGTCACCTTGATCCATTCTTGGTCTCTCGTCGAGTGAATTTCCTTACTTGTGGAATACCGAGTGCCGGCGCGAGCGGGCTCTTCATTTTGATGAATTGTTCTGCGGCCCGTGGATTTTGCGGGATTTGAATTTTGGGAAGCGAGCGGGACGGGGGTGGCCGAAGTAATTGGATGGGATAGGATGGAAGCTCCTCGATCTCCGTGCCACCTTTTTCGCCACGTACCGCGCGCGCGCCTGTTGTGGGATTTGACGGGATCGCCTGGGCCTACCGGTCAGCCACTCGGAAGCGGCTCCTTATAAGTTGCCGGCTCGGGGCTCCCCAACAGTGTGCTCTCGCCTTTCCTTCTCCCCCCGCAAGGTCCTCTGCCACCTCCGCTCTCACCCTAGCGCCGTAGGTCCGTTCGAGTCTCGCCGGCGACGATGGTGAAGGACAAGACGTCGGCTTTGGAGCGCGCGAAGAAGGCGGCGGTGCAGGGGAAGGGGAAGAAGTCCGCTCGGGGCGGATCTTCCTCGAGGACTGCTCTGCCCAGGGATTGGATCCAGGGTGACCGGATGCCCTCGGTGATTCGGCAGGAAGTTCTTGATGACATGGTCGAGGGGGGAGTCATTCCCCATGAAGCTGCGCATCTCCCGGGGAGAGAAGTCAAACCCCAACCTCGTGACGGTGAGTGCGTCCTCCTCGCCACCCATATCGATCGCGGATTTTCTCTACCTCCTCATCCTTTTTTCCGAAGCTTTTTGAACTTCTTCGGAGCGCAGCTCCACCATTTCACTCCCAATTCCATCGTGTATCTTGCGGCTTTCGTTTCCTTGTGCGAAAGTTTCTTGGGTTGCCGCCCTCATTGGGGACTCTTTAAACACATCTTCACTTGTCGTTCCCAATCGGTAAAGAAAGCCAAGTCGAGTGACGAACGGACGCAAGTGATCCAGCTATGCGGGGGCCTGGTGATCCAGATGAGGGGTAAAAGTTCTTTTCCGTCTATCACTTTTCCCGAGTCGGTCCGTGGTTGGCAGTCGACCTGGTTTTATTTTCAAGACCAGGTGACCCGAGGGCAGTCGGCTGGTCTTCCCCCTTTCTACCTGGACCGAGCTCAAAAGCCTGCCTCTCTAAAAGTGCTACGGGAGGAAAAGGCGCAAGTCAAGGTGCTGGTTGGTCGAGTGGTTCAGCTTGTCCGAGAGGGCGTGACCGGCATGGACTTGCTGTAGGTCTTCCTTCGGAGGCGCATCCAACCGCTTCAGGCTCGTGACCACCCTATGTGGCTGTACTCGGGTCTCGACGACACCACTCGCGTTCACCTAGAGGAGGTCACCGACGAGATGCTTGAAGGGTAGCTGTCGAGCATCAAAGGGAACAAAGACAACCCCCGAGGAGCCAGGAGGGTTCCCCCGCTTGACAGTACATACGACGTGGACCAGGTCTGACCTTGTGTTCCCGACTGAGATCTTGCTTTCTTCATTTGCTCTCTTTGAATCGGTCGACTGACTTTCGACTTGTCTGCTATTCTCCAGGCAACTACAGAGATGTACTCGACACCCAACGGAGCACAGGGGCAGGCCGAGGAAGGGGAGGCGAGCGGAGACGAACAAGGGGAGTGGGAGTCTGACGGCGAAGGAGAGGGAGACGACGACGTCGACTCCAGCGAAGAGGAGGAGGAGGAGGAAGCTGAACCTCCCCGCTCGGAAAGGCGATCCAAGCTTACACACGACCCTGCGCGGGAACGTGGTAAGGCGACTGCTCCCGTTGGGCAGTCGTCGAAGCGCCCTCGGACCTCTTCTCCAGCGCCGACTGAAAAAGCTCCCAAGCACCCCCGCGCGGCGCCGTCCAAGCCACCCAAGGCTCTGCCCAAGATGAGGATGACTGTCCCCACCATTTCTGGGTAATGATAGAACTTGTTCTCCTTTGTCGACCGTGGACGGATCCTTGGTCGATCCACTGAGCCGACTGACGGTCTTTCAAAATTTGCAGTGCTGCTACTTCTGAGATCTCCGCCAAGGACGATGATCAAGAGATGGAAGATGCTGTTACTTCCAACCCTGGTATGATTACTGATGTTCTGCCTTGAATCGACTGACGATTTCTTATAACTCTGGTCGATTGAATTTTTCTCGTAGCTCCTCCTCATGTTATTAACCTCCTGACGACGAAGACGAAGCGCCGCTGAGAGTGAGGCGGAACAGGAAAGCTCGGCTGGCGAGACTCCACAATCCACTCCGGCGCCTTAGGCCGTAGCTCGAGACGGTGGCAATACCACCCGGGCTTCTGTGACTTTTGCCAATCCTCTGACGAGTGTGCGGCCCTCGACGTCGACCGTAAATCCGCCTTCGCTCTTCGCCACACACCACGTCCCTGAGGACCAAGTGGGTGCAGCTAAGGAAGCTATACGCCAGGCAGGCATCATGATGGAGCAAGTCAAGGTGGTTCGAGAAGCCAGCCAAGCGGCTTATGACGCGAGTTCAGCTCTTCAGAGTAACGTCCAGGTCAGTCGATTCACTGCTTGTTCTGTTAGGGTATGCTGTCTGAAGAATCTCTTTTCCGAAGATCTTTTAAATCTGTACACCCACTGGGTGTTTCTGTTAAGTTTTTTGGTCGAGTGGGGGCACGCTGAGTGCACCCACTGGGTGTAGTCCCCGAGACTACGGTGGACTGCTGGCAGTCGACTGTAGTCTTTATATTGTGTTGCTGTAGTTTTACTCCTTCACTCGGTCTGGCCAGGCCATGTTGAATGAAACTGTATCCGGTCGACTGCGGGCAGTCGATTTTTTTTCAAAACCAGTGGGGGCACGCTGAGTGCACCCACTGGGTGTAGTCCCCGAGACTACTGTTGAATGTTTTTGATTCAGCTGTAGTCTTAGAAACGACATCATTGTCTCTTGGTTACTCGGAAGCAACTTATCTTGGACCTCTGTCGACTGACTTTTGCAGAAATCCTGTGAACTTGTGGCTCTCTACACTGAGTTGGAGAACAAACAGATCCAGCTCGACCTTGACTTGAAGCTCGCTCAACAGAACATGCAGAAGGCGCGAGACGAAGCAAAAGGTATGGCTGGCGAGGTTTCTCATTCTTGACGAGTGACTTCCCTTTCTTGCCCATTCTTGATGTTGAGTTCACTCGACGTTCTATAGATAAACTGGAGGAAGCTCTGAAGAAGAAGGATCAAGATCTTGCCGAAGCACAGAAGGAGGCCTCGAGCAAAACGAAGCTTGCAGAAGAGAAACTGGCTTCGGTCGGAACTCTTGAACAGGAGAACTCCAGACTGAAAACTGCTCTCGAGACAGCTAATCGAGAGGTCAGCCGACTGAAGAACGACAAGATGGTTCTGCACGACCAGGCGGGTGAGCTGGCGGGGAAGGTAAACGATCTGGAGGCTTATCTCGATGGACTCACCAAGAAGCTGTTCGTCATGCTCGAAGGTAATTATTCCGACCCGGCTGTCTTGCAGTTACCAAGCCCGCGTAAGGTCACTGTCTTATTCTTGAATCGTCGTTGCAGAATTCTACCAGAGCTTCAAAGAGGAAACCAGTCGAGTGGAGCCAGGCTTGGATCCCACCAATTCTCTCGTGAAGGACGAGGCTGCTATGAACGTGCTCCGACTGGAGTCTCGTGTTACCAGCATTGTTGACTATCTTGCTCGGCTGAAGGTTGCGATGTCGCGGATCGACACATCACTCTGGCCTGGAACGACGCTTCAGAATGACCTCGAGTCCCTGATGGTTCGACTGGATGAAGTCCCGGGTCGAGTGGCGGAATGGAAGAAATCTTCTGCTAGATGTGGTGCTGATGTCGCTCTGTCTCTGGTCCGCGTCCATTGCAAGGAGGCGCGAGAAGAAAAGCTAGCCGCCATCCAAGTTGCCAATACCAGGAAGCACAGCTTTCAAGACTTCATGGAGACTTTCATTGTTGCTGCTACTCGTATTGCAGACGGGATCGACTTGGACAAGTTCGTCGCCCCTTCCAGTCCTCCGCTTGAGGAATGAAAAACTTTTATGCTTCACTTTAAATTTGCCTCAGAATGCCGAGTGGATTATGTAACCGTTAAACTCTGTCGAGCCGAGGGCTCGAGTACTTTGATCTGAGGTCTTGGACATTTGGGTTTTATCCGAACTTGATTTATCGTCGAATATCTTCGGGAATTATCTGCCGAGTGGAACTTGGCCTTCACTCGAAATAACTTCGTATTTGTGGTGCAACTCCGAAGGAAAAGGTAACAATCAATTTGCATCTTGCCGTCCTTGTGGATTGGGACGTGTTCCGAACTTAGGTGAGCACTGGGCTGCAGCTAAGCCCCCGAGTGGGAGGTTTGCTTTCCACTCGGTAGGATTTTTGAACACTTAGGCGAGCACTGGGCTGCAGCTAAGCCTCCGAATGGGAGGTTTGCTCTCCACTCGGTAGGATTTTTGAACACTTAGGTGAGTACTTGGACTGCAGCTAAGCCCCCGAGTGGGAGGTTTGCTCTCCACTCGGTAGGATTTTCAAACACTTAGGCGAGCACTGGGCTGTAGCTAAGCCTCCGAGTGGGAGTCTGGCTCACCACTCGGTAGGATTTTCAAATACTTAGGCGAGTACTTGGACTGCAGCTAAGCCCCCGAGTGGGAGGTTTGCTCTCCACTCGGTAGGATTTTTATTTACTTAGGCGAGCACTGGGCTGCAGCTAAGCCTCCGAGTGGGAATCTGGCTCGCCACTCGGTAGGGTTTTCATATACTTAGGCGAGTACTTGGACTGCAGCTAAGCCCCCGAGTGGGAGGTTTGCTCTCCACTCGGTAGGATTTTCAAACACTTAGGCGAGCACTGGGCTGCAGCTAAGCCTCTGAGTGGGAGTCTGGCTCACCACTCGGTAGGATTTTCAAATACTTAGGCGAGTACTTGGACTGCAGCTAAGCCCCCGAGTGGGAGGTTTGCTCTCCACTCGGTAGGATTTTTATATACTTAGGCGAGCACTGGGTTGCAGCTAAGCCCCCGAATGGGAGTCTGGCTCACCACTCGGTAGGATTTTCAAACACTTAGGCGAGCATTGGGCTGCAGCTAAGCCCCCGAGTGGGAGTCTGGCTCACCACTCGGTAGGATTTTTTGCAAACTTAGGCGAAACGGATTCGCAGCTAAGCTACCCACTGGGGGATTTCGTACGCAAACAAAAGTGACAGCAGTTACAGGAAGAACTGGGACACTCTTGTCTTTGATAAAAATAAACTACAGAAGTTTTTCTTATTACACCTCATCCGAGTGAGAATTCAAGTGTAAAATGGGCGGAGTAGTTCCGCATTCCAAGCTCGTGGCTCGTTGATCCGGCGATCAACGTTGTAGAGATGATATGCTCCATTGTGGAGGACTCTGGTGACGATGAAGGGGCCTTCCCAAGTAGGAGCAAGTTTGTGTGGTTTCTGTTGATCCACTCGGAGGACCAAATCTCCTTCTTGGAAGGCTCGGCTCTTCACATTTCTGGTATGGAATCGACGCAAGTCTTGCTGATAGATGGTCAATCTGATCATAGCCATTTCCCTCTCCTCCTCTAGGAGGTCGACTGTGTCTTGCCGGGCTTGCTCTGCTTCGTCTTCGTTATAAAGCTCGACTCTAGGGGCGTTGTGAAGTAGATCACTCGGCAGGACGGCTTCGGCTCCGTAAACTAGAAAGAATGGCGTTCTTCCAGTCAACCGGTTCGGGGTGCTTCTCAGTCCCCACAAAACTGACGGAAGCTTGTCGACCCAAGCACCTGCTGCGTGCTTGAGATCACGCATCAGTCGAGGCTTCAGTCCTTTGAGAATCAGACCATTTGCTCTTTCAGCTTGTCCATTCGACTGGGGATGCGCGACCGACGCGTAGTCGACTCATGTGCCTTGAGAGGCGCAAAAAGCTCTGAACTTGTCTGAATCGAAGTTTGACCCATTGTCAGTGATGATGCTATGCGGGACCCCATATCTGAATATCAACTCTCTGATGAAACTGATAGCAGTGCTAGCATCAAGATTTTTGATAGGCTTGGCTTCAATCCATTTGGTGAACTTGTCGACTGCCACAAGCACATGTGTGAATCCGCTCCTGCCTGTTCTCAGTGGACCAACCATGTCCAGTCCCCAAACAGTGAAGGGCCAGACGAGTGGAATGGTCCTCAGAGCTGATGCTGGCTTGTGCGACATGTTGGAGTAGAACTGGCAGCCTTCACACTTGTCGACTATCTCTTTCGCCATTTCGTTTGCCCTGGGCCAGTAAAAACCCGCTCGGTATGCTTTGGCCGCGATGGTCCGAGAGGACGCATGGTGACCACAGGTCCCCGAGTGGATATCATCAAGGATTATCTGACCTTCTTCTGGCGTTATGCACTTCTGACCGATTCCAGTTGCGCTTTCTCTATACAACTGTCCTTTTACAACTGTGAAAGCTTTAGATCGACGGACAATCTGTCGAGCCTCTTCTTCGTCCTCTGGAAGTTCTTTCCTCAAGATATACGCGATGTATGGTATCGTCCAGTCGGGAGTGATTGCCAAGACCTCCATGACTAGGTCGACCACAGCAGGAATTTCGACTTCAGTTGGATCTGTGGCACTTTTCGGTTGCGGGGCTTCTTCTGTAAAAGGATCCTCCTGGACTGACGGCGAGCGGATGTTCTCCAAAAACACATCGCTGGGAATGGCTTCTCTCTTGGAGCCTATCTTTGCCAGATCATCAGCTGCTTGATTTTTCAGTCGGGGGATGTGATGAAGCTCTAACCCCTCGAATTTCTTTTCTAGCTTTCTTACTGCGTTGCAGTAGCCAGTCATAGCTGGGCTTCTGACGTCCCACTCCTTCATCACCTGATTAACCACCAAATCTGAGTCGCCATAGACCATGAGGCACCGGACGCCAAGTGAAATGGCCATGCGCAACCCATACAAGAGTGCTTCATATTCTGCTTCATTATTGGAGGAATCGAAGTGAATCTGGAGAACATATCTGAGCTTATCTCCTCGGGGGGAGACCAATACTACCCCAGCACCGGAACCATTCAGCATCTTAGATCCATCGAAGAACATGGTCCAGTGCTCCGAGTGAACTTGAGTCGAAAGCTGTTGTTCAATCCACTCGGCGACGAAATCTGCAATTGCTTGGGACTTGATAGCCTTCTTTGCTTCAAACTTGATATCTAGGGGAAGGAGTTCAATTGCCCACTTCGCCACTCGACCAGTTGCATCTCTGTTGTGCAAAATCTCTGACAGTGGAGCGTCGCTGACGACTGTAATGGAATGGTCAGAGAAGTAGTGTGCAACCTTCTTCGTGGTCATGTAAATCCCATATACAAGCTTCTGGTAATGGGGATATCTTTGCTTCGAAGGAGTCAAAACTTCAGACACATAATATACTGGGCGCTGAACTCTGAAGGCCTTTCCTTCTTCTTCCCGCTCGATCGTAAGTACTGTACTGACAACTTGTCCCGTGACCGCAATGTAAAGCAGCAGAGGCTCTTTACTGATTGGGGCAACAAGCATCGGCTGGGTGGAGAGTAGAGCTTTGAGCTCTGCAAACGCTGCATCAGCTTCTGGAGTCCACTCGAACTTGTCAGACTTCTTCATCAGTCGGTAAAGAGGCAATGCCTTTTCACCGAGACGAGAAATGAATCGACTTAGAGCGGCCAAGCAACCTGTAAGCTTCTGGACATCGTGCACACGCACAGGGCGCTTCATCCGGAATATGGTGCCAACTTTCTCGGGATTGGCGTCGATTCCTCGTTCGGAAACGAGAAAACCGAGTAACTTTCCACCTGGAACTCCGAATGTGCACTTTGATGGATTGAGCTTGATATCATATCTCCTGAGGTTAGCAAAGGTTTCGGCAAGGTCAGTCAGCAGGTCAGAACCTTTCCGTGACTTAACCACAATATCATCCATGTATGCTTCTACGTTCCGACTGATCTGAGTGAGCAAACACTTCTGAATCATCCTCATGAACATGGCTCCAGCATTCTTGAGGCCGAAGGGCATGGTGACATAACAGAAGCACCCGGATGGGGTGATGAAAGCCGTTTTGATCTCGTCGGGTCCATACAGACGGACCTGATGGTACCCTGAATAAGCATCTAGAAAAGACAAACGCTCACACCCCGCGGTCGAGTCGACTACCTGGTCGATGCGGGGGAGAGGGAAACGATCTTTCGGGCAGGCCCGATTGATATGTTTAAAGTCAATGCACATGCGAAGTGACTTGTCCTTCTTGGGGACCATGACAACATTGGCGAGCCACTCGGAGTGGTAAATCTCTCGGATGAACTCCACTGCTAAGAGCCGAGCCACCTCCTCGCCAATAGCTTTCCTCTTTTGGACGGCGGACCGTCGAAGATGTTCTTTCACAGGCTTGAACTTCGGGTCGACTCGTAGACGGTGCTCAGCCAGCCCCCTGGGAACTCCAGGCATGTCAGAAGGCTTCCATGCGAACATGTCCCAGTTCTCACGGAGGAACTGAATGAGCGCTTCTTCCTATTTGGAGTCGAGCGTCGTTGAGATGTGAGTCGGAGCAGCATTGGGGTCGGTCGGGTGAATGTGAACTGGCTTACTTTCACCGTACGACTGAAAAGCTGATTCTGAAGCTGGCTTCTTGGCTCGCAGCAATTCACTCGGATCAGCAGTCTTCTGGTACTCTTGCAGCTCGACTACTGACATCTGAGCATCAGCGATCTTTGATCCTTTCTGAAAACACTCCTCTGCTTTCTTCCGATTGCCTGTAACGGTGATCACACGTCTGGGGCCGGGCATCTTCAACTTGAGATACACATAGCACGGTCGAGCCATGAAGCGTGCATAAGCTGGCCGGCCCAGAATAGCATGATAAGCACTTTGGAAGTCCACAACCTCAAATGTCAACTTTTCCTTGCGGTAATTCTTTGAATCACCGAAAACCACATCGAGAGCAATCTGGCCGAGTGACTCGGCTTTCTTTCCAAGAATGACTCCATGGAAACTCATGTTGCTGGCACTCAGCCTGGACATCGGAATGCCCATCCCTTTCAATGTTTCTGCATACAGTATGTTCAGGCCGCTGCCACCATCCATCGGGACTTTGGTCAGTCGAGTGCCTTCGACAACTGGATCGACCACCAGAGCTTGCCTCCCAGGGGTGGCAATGTGCGCAGGGTGATCGGACTGGTCGAACGTGAAGGCAGTCTGAGACCACTTCAGGTAGCTGGGTGTTGTCGGGGCAACCATATTCACTTCACGGTTAATGACTTTCAGTCGACTTTTGCTTTCGACATCAGCAAAAATCATCAAGGTGGAATTGACTTGGGGGTATCCATCGTCACTATCTTCTTTGTCCTCAATTCTGTCTGACTCTTTTTCCTCGTCTTTGGACTGCTTGCCCTAAAACTGCTAGATCAGGAGCCAGCACTGTTGAGTGGTATGCTTTGGGTAAATAAGATTACCCTCTTCATCTTTCTCGGTGTGGATGTGACATGGCAGATCCAAAACATCATTTCCATCTTGATCCTTGACTTTCTTGGGGTTCCAGGGCCCCTTGGGTTTTCCCTTGAATTTTCCCTGGGTTACGGCCAGGGCCTCCCTAGGAGCGGCTGGCTCGGCCTTCCGCTTCTGCTTCCGACTGGAATTGCCTCCGGTTTCCTGGGCGACTGCTTTCTGATTGCCACTCCGGAGTCGATCTTCATCTTCTCCGTTAGCGTATTTGGCGGCAATTTCCATCATCCGATTCAGAGACATTTCTCCGGTCCGACCGAACTTCAGGTTCAACTCTATATTCACCCCACGGTGGGCGCCAACTGTCGTGGTTCTAACTCTGACAGTGAGGTAGGGGGGTATGTATGGAGAGGCTAGGTCTCAGCTATGGAGAAGTTGTAAATACACCAGGATGTGCGAGTTCAGGCCCTTCGCGGAAGAAGTAACAGCCCTACGTCTCGGTGCCCGGAGGCGGTCGACTAGATTATGTGTGTATGAATTACAGGGGTGCCAACCCCTGCTACTAAGGAGGGGGTGGCTTATATAGAGTTCGCCAGACCCCTCCGGTCCTCAGTAATGCAGGGTTAAAATACATTAAGACTGGGTGTTACTGGTAACGTCCCTAATAAAGTGCTATGATGACCATAAAGACTACTTAATGGCCGACCGTTTGCTTGCGGAGTGACTTTAGATCTCCTGTCAGTCGAGTGGTTGGCTTCATAGTCGAGTGGTAGCTTCCTGGTCGAGTGTCTTGAATCTGTCGAGTGGGATACCTTCAAGTCGATTGAAAGGTGACTTCTTCCAGGGATGTCCTTGGGTAGGGCTCTTAGGACAGGTCCATGCCCCTACCCTAGGTACATAGCTTCATCAGGGGCCATAGGTTTCACTAGTGGCTTCTCTCAAGAGCATAAGAATTCTACGGTGGGTGAACAAATTACTGTTGAGCAATTGACAAAATTGAGCATAGTTATGAGAATATCTAGGTATGATCATGTATATAGGCATCACGTCCGAGACAAGTAGACCGACTCCTGCCTGCATCTACTACTATTACTCCACTCATCGACCGCTATCCAGCACGCATCTAGAGTATTAAGTTAAAAAACAGAGTAACGCCTTAAGCAAGATGGCATGATGTAGACGGATAGTTTCATGCAATATGATAAAAACCCCATCTTGTTATCCTCGATGGAAACGATACAATATGTGCCTTGCTGCCCCTTCTGTCACTGGGAAAGGACACCACAAGATCGAACCCAAAGCTAAGCACTTCTCCCATGGCAAGAACAACCAATCTAGTAGGCCAAACCAAACTGATAATTCGAAGAGACTTGCAAAGATAACCAATCATACATAAAAGAATTCACAGAAGATTCAAATATTATTCATAGATAGACTTGATCATAAACCCACAATTCATCGGTATCAACAAACACACCGCAAAAAGAAGATTACATCGAATAGATCTCCATGAGAGAGGGGGAGAACATTGTATTGAGATCCAAAAAGAGAGAAGAAGCCATCTAGCTACTAGCTATGGACCCGTAGGTCTGAAGTAAACTACTCACACTTCATCGGAGAGGCTTGGATGATGATGTAGAAGCCCTCCATGATCGATGCCCCCTCCGGCGGAGCTCGGGAACAGGCCCCAAGATGGGATCTCATGGATACAGAAAGTTGCGGCGGTGGAATTAGGTTATTGGCTCCGTCTCTGATCGTTTGGGGGTACGTGGATATATATAGGAGGAAGAAGTACGTTGGTGGAGCTTCAAGGGGCCCATGAGGCAGGGGGCGCGCCCTAGGGGGGCACCCTCCACCCTCGTGACTGCCTTGTGGCTTTCTTGACAGAGGGTCCAAGTCTCCTGGATCTTATCTGATGAGAAAATCATGTTTCCGAAGGTTTCATTCCGTTTGGACTCCGTTTGATATTCCTTTTCTTCGAAACCCTAAAACAGGCAAAAACAGCAATTCTGGGCTGGGCCTCCGGTTAATAGGTTAGTCCCAAAAATAATATAAAAGTGGATAATAAAGCCCTATAATGTCCAAAACAGTAGATAATATAGCATGGAGCAATCAAAAATTATAGATACGTTGGAGACGTATCACGTCGCCGCTTGTCCCCTTGGCCAAGTCAAATCCCCCCCCCCCCCCCCCCCCCCGACCCCCTTAAATAGCCTTCCCCCGCCGCCCTCTCCTCCTCGTCCCGCACCACCGCAGCCGCCGTGTAGCCGACGCCACCGCCTCACCGAGCCATCCCGCTTGCCGGAGCCGCCGGCTGCCAGAGCCGTTGACTCCTCACCGCTGCCGGTTTTGTTCCAGACCGTTTCGTTTTTTAAACCCTAGATCCGGTTTTCTTCAAGTAGATCGCCTCGGTTTTCTCTGTTTCGCCGGTTTAGATCGTTTTTTCTGAGTTCACTAATTAGCGAACGTTTGTCAGATTAGTTTCTGAAATGGACGAATTCGTTTGTTAGTCTCTGTTAGCGGACGTTTGTCCGATAGTTTTTTGTTTTTCTGTTTTTTTGCCAGGGACCTATCCACGATTATTTTATCACAGATTAGCCCCTCATCTTCAAACCCTCGCAAATTTTTACCCGTTTGTCCAAATCCAGTGAAACCAACGCCAGAATCTTCGTCTCGAAGCCCTCTTTCCAGTTAATCAACTTGAACATGGTTTTGACAATTTAAAATTTAGTCTCAAGCAGATTTGAATTGGAAGTTCTTTTGATCGTAGTTTTAGTTGCATAGCTCTGACTTGATTGATTCTTTTTGCAAATCAAAGCACTTCAGTTGAACTTTAAATTTGTACTTTTTAATCTGAGTTTTACCCTTGCATCTATGCTTGATTGCTTATGTATGCTATTGTTTGTTTTCGATAGAGTTCCCAGAGTGCGAAGCGTGCTACTACGAGTCTCTAGGGTTTACAGATAGTCAGCAAGGCAAGTAACACTTTGATCATATTCCCTTATTACCCAGTTTTTATGCATTACTTTCAACCCTCAAACTTCACATGAGTAGGATTGATAACATGTGGGTATTAGGAAGTATATGATGAGGTAGAACCTATTTCCCTTTATTTCAAACCCTAGGAGTTACTTTTACGTTATGCTTATACTGCTATGCAATGCTCATAGACATGGTTTGGTTTGAGTGAATCATGACAGTTGTGAGTGTTATTATAAACTAAGGGTTTATTTAAGGTGGCTATTTTAACACACATTTGGGTGGATTGGTTGTGGGCACCTGGGGCAATCCAGTGCTGTCCAAGGAGATCCCGGGGAATCCGTGTGATCATCCTATGGTTCGCCACCCAGGTTCAAAGGGATCATATTGTTATTCATGCTGGAAACTTCCGTGTGCAGCCACAAGCCATTATGGGCTCTGGCATAGTTGAGTATGTTGCGTGAATTCTTTCAGTGGTAAAATAGCAGATGTAGGGGATGTAGGTGGTACGATTTACCCGTCAAAAGAGCTAATGCTTCTGAAAGACTGTGTCTCAGTCATCCGTTTCTCAAACATCATGTAGTGCGAGAAATTCAACGGAGGAGATCGAGTCTTGTGGGGAAAAGTGTGCAAACCTCTGCAAAGTGTACAAACTAATCATGATTAGCCGTGTCCCCGGTTATGGACATCTTGAGTATCTGGTGCTTGAATTATTATGTTGATCTCATCACTTTACTTAATTAATATGTTGGGTTAATGATTACTTTAATTTGGGATTGAGATGGGGTTTACCATTCTCAATGTTTATCAACTACCATGATAGTTAAATAAAATATATTCCTTTATTCTAGGGAAAAATTGGCTTTTCGCAAAAACATATTAACCATAGAGCCTCCACCAGCCAAATATGCATGTAGTTATAGCTATTACCTGTTTCTTGATCTACAGTGTTTTTGCCAGCATATTCCATGTGCTGAACAGTTTTCGGGCTGCAACATATTATGTTGCACACTTTTCAGACGAAGAGTAAGGTGCGCTAGGTCGTTGTCGTGCACTCAGCTATGTCGTTGGAGTTGATGGACTTGCTTTATCTTCCAAGCCTTCCGCTATTATCGTATTTAGATGGCCTTAAGCCATATTATTGTAATAAGTACTCTTTTATGAGTTATTTGATGTAATAAGTGTGTGATTGCAACTCTGTTATAAATCCTTTGAAGTACTATGTGTGTCAGCATTACCGATCCAGGGATGACACTTATGCACAGAGATTTGACCGTTTGAGGTCGGATCGCTACAAGATGGTATCAGAGCACACGATGATTGTAGGACGCGACCACTAAGATAAGCCATAGGTCACTCTTCTCGACTCATTTCTGACTCCTCTCCATTTTCCACTCCATAGGATGGCCGATTCAAGGAACAAGTTTGCACAACCGGATGAAGACACCCCGTTTGGACGACACTTGAAGGAAGTCACTAGATACCTGAATATCGGAATACCAAGCTTCACCGGGACCTACACCGTCACTTTACCAGAAGAGGAGCGTTGGATGATTCGAGTTCATGTTCCAGGAAGGACATTCACGCCCGTTACTGAGCCCATAGAGTTTTCCTTTGATGCACCAACTTGGAGTTTAGGAAGGAGCATGGCAGCTCACATCGCCATGGGACGCGTCTACGAAGTTTATCACAAGGATCTTAAGGACACCATCTACCAGATATGTGGGCACCGAAATGAGCAATGGAAGATGATCAGCACCAGGAGGGACAAGTCCATTGCAGCTTTCATCAAGGAGTTAAACCAGCACATTCGTCGCCAGGAGAACCAAATGTGCGCAAGCATGATTGATCTGAAGAAGTTGATGACTAGGAACATGGAGCTTGAAGAAGAACTCAAGTCTATACGCGACGGATACGAGGAGGAAATCACAATACTAGTGGAGAAGAATGGCGACTTGATGAGGAAGCTAGGAGTATTTATGGGAGGCCCCACGCCAGGAGGAGATGACGACCATCCCAAGGACTACATCATCATCGACGACACCGACTCCGACCCCGACAGTAGTGATGATTACTATGAAGACGAAGCTGGAGCAGATATCATGGAGTCTTCCACCGATCAAAATTTCTAGTCGACCACCATATTATTAGTAGTATTTCCCCCATGTACATAGTAGTAGTCCGAGTATTTTGTAACGGTAGCTAGATCGATTGTATGCCCTTGTTTGAATTGAGTGGTGTGCTATGAATGTGTTTGTCTCATGTGCATATGGGTAGTGTTTTCTCTTTAGACCTCACTCTATTCTAATCTCTCCCCCTCTAAACCCATCAAACGCCTCTGAGACATGACCCCGGATTTGTCTTCCCACCGGAGCTCACTCAATTGATCCAACAGCAGAATGCCTTGATGCAACTACTAGTCCAGAACCAAGGCAACAACAACAATAACAACAACCCACCGCCACCGCCAACAGTGGACAACCTAGCCCGTTTTCTGAGGTTGAATCCGCTGGGGTTTTCTAGTAGCACCGAGCTGACTGTTGCTGATGGCTGACTACGTAGGATTGGAAGGGAGTTGACCATGACAGGTTGCACAGATGCGGTGAAGGTGCGCTTTGCCGCATACCAACTGGATGGACCTGCAGCCTCATGGTGGGAGAATTACACAACCACTTTTCCCATAGCAAATGTTACATGGTATCAGTTTCAGCAAGCATTCCGCATAGCCCATGTCTCTACAGGAGCAATGAATATGAAGAAGCATGAGTTTCGCAACTTACACCAGGGAAACCGTACTGTGGGGCAGTACGTGAATGAGTTTAGCAAGTTAGACCGCTATGCCCCATATGATGTGGCCACAGATGCCGCGAAGCGGGAGAAGTTTATGGAAGGGCTGAATGATGAGATGAGTATGCAGTTGATGGTGGAAACATTCAATAACTACCAGGAGTTGGTAGACCGGGCCCTCATGATTGAGAACAAACAGTAGCAGATAGAGAGCCGCAAACGGAAGTATGGACAGGGGAAGTACAATTCTGGAGCTTAGTAGAAGCCCTCGCTCTACCCCAAACTCCGGAGGTTATACCCATAACCATGGAGGCCATACTCACAATGGAGGAAGTTCACATAACCATAGTGGGCCTAAGAATAGAAACGGGAATGAAGCAAGCAGTAGCCAGAACCGTCCCAACCCAGCAACACCCGCTAAGAAGGACCTGAGCCATGTTACCAGTTACAAGTGCGGGAAGATAGGGCACTACGCCAACGATTATTCTGAGATGAAGAATGGCAATGGAAATGGAAACTCTGGGAAGAAGCCCAATCCCTTCACTAGAGGTTAGGTGAACCACATCAATGTGGAGGAGGTAGAAGACCAACCTGACGAAGTGATCAGTAAATTTTTGGCTAGCTAATTCATTTACCGCTCTCGTTCTTTTTGATACTGGTGCATCGCATTCATACATATCAAGGGGATTTGTGGACAAGTTTAAATTGCCAACCTTAGCCCTTAGGACACCCATGTTAGTAAGTTCACTAGGAGCAGAGTATATGGCCAGCCGATGGTGTGATCGGTTACCCTTGACCATTGGTAGCCATGTTTTTCCCTCCGACCTAGTAATTTTGGAGTCACAAGGATTGGATATAATACTAGGCATGGATTGGCTATCAAAGTATGGAGGAAACATTGACTGTGCTAGCAAGTCAATTCTGCTCACCACCCCGGAGGGAAAAAGGATCAAGTATGTATCTAGACAATCGTCAAGGAGGACCCAAGTGAATTCTCTTTCGGGGGTTGTTCAGTAGGAAGTGCCTATTGTGAAGGATTACCCGGATGTATTTCCAGAGGAACTACCAGACATGCCACTGGATCCAGACATAGAATTTTTGATAGAGTTGTTGCCAGGCACCGGACCAATATCAAAGAGACCATACCAGATGCCCGCAAATGATCTGGAGGAGATTAAGAAGTAGATTAAGGAGTTATTGGAGAAAGGTTACATTCAACAAAGTTTGTCACCATGAGGAGCCGCGGTGCTCTTAGTTGAGAAGGATGGATCTTTGAGAATGTTATTGATTAGCATGCACTGAATGAAGTAACGATCAAGAACAAGTACCCACTACCGATGATCAATGATATGTTTGACAATTTGCAAGGAGCTAAAGTATTTTCCAAGATCAACCCGCGATCAGGATACCACCAGCTAAAGATCCGAGAAAAGGATATACCTAAGACCGCTTTCACCACAAGGTACGGGCTATATGAGTACACAGTTATGTCATTTGGATTGACTAATGCCCCTGCCTACTTCATGAGTATGATGAGTAAGGTGTTCATGGATTTTTTGGATAAGTTTTTTGTGGTGTTCATTGATGATATCTTGGTATACTCGAAGAATGAAGAGGAACACAAGGAACATTTGCATTTAGTTATCGAGAAGCTCAGGGAACATCAGTTATATGCCAAGTTTAGCAAATGCGAGTTTTGGTTGGAGGAAGTTGGGTTCCTTCGACATGTTATATCCGGAGAAGTATAGAAGTAGATCCTACCAAGGTTCAGTGTGTAACTGAGTGGTTGGAACCCACCTCAGTTGGGGAGATCCGCAGTTTTCTGGGACTCGCGGGATATTATCGGAGATTCATTGAGAATTTTTCCAAGATTGCGAAGCCTATGAAGGAGCTGTTGAAGAAGGATACTAAGTTCAAATGGACAGATGAATGTGAGGCAAGTTTTTAGGAGTTTAAGAAACGATTAGTTACAGCCTCAGTGCTGGTTTTGCCAGATATACGCAAGGATTTCCAAGGTACTGCGATGCTTCTTGCTTAGGACTTGGAGGTGTATTTATGCAAGACAGAAGAGTTGTTTCATACGCCTCACGTTAGCTTCGACCGCATGAATTGAATTATGCCACGCATGATTTGGAGTTAGTAGCTATAGTTCATGCACTCAAGGCCTGGAGACATTTTCTTATTGGAAACCGTTGTGATGTGTACACGGATCACAAGAGTTTGAAATACATTTTCACGCAGAATGAGCTGAATCTCAGGAAAAGGAGATGGTTGGAGCTTATAAAGGATTGATATGAAGCTACACTATCACCCAGGCAAGGCCAATGTCGTAGCAGACGCTTTGAGCCGAAAAATTTATGCCAATACCCTGGTAAGCGGAGGATTACCATAGGAGTTAGTCCAGAATCTCAAGGAGCTTCATTTAGAGATAGTTCCAAGAGGTTTTGTGGCAACAATGGAGGTTCAGTATACATTATTGGGAAAGATTTGAGAAGCTCAAAAGGATGACAAAGAGATTGCTGAGATAAAGGAGAAAATGAGCAATGGAAAAGCCAAGGGTTTCTGTGAGGATGAGCACGAGACCTTGTGGTTTGAGGATTGTATATACGTGCCCAATAATGCGGAGATCAGGAAGCTAATACTTCAGGAGGCCCATGACTCGCCATATTCGATTCACCTCGGAAACACCAAGATGTATTTGGATCTGAAGGAGCGTTTCTCGTGGACTAGTGTGAAGAAGGATGTTGCCGAGTATGTAGCAGTATGTGATATATGTCAGAGAGTGAAGGCACAACATCAAAAGCCAACAGGATTACTGCAGCCTATGCCGATACCCGAATGGAAGTGGGACAAGCTTGGCATGGATTTCATCACCAGATTACCCAAGACCCGATCGGGATACGATTCTATTTGGGTAGTAGTGGATCATCTGACCAAGGTGGCTCACTTTATCCCAGTGAAGACCACCTATACAAGCGCGAAGTTGGCCAAGATATATATGACCAGGATCATATGTCCGCATGGAGTTCCGAGGACCATCGTATTAGATAGAGGGACACAGTTTACCTTGAAGTTTTGGAATCAATTGCACCAGACTTTGGGTACTAGGCTAGAGTTCAGTACAACCTTTCATCCGCAGACAGATGGACAAACCAAGAGAGTCAATCAGATTCTGGAGGACATGTTGAGAGCTTGTGCGCTAGATTATGGATCTAGTTGGGATGACAATTTTGTTGGGGAAGGTAGTAATTTCAAAAAAAATCCTACGCACACGCAAGATCATGGTGATGCATAGCAACGAGAGGGGAAGAGTATTGTCCACGTACCCTCATAGACCATAAGCGGAAGCATTATGACAACGCGGTTGATGTAGTCGTACGTCTTCACGGTCGACCGATCCTAGTACTGAACATACGACACCTTCGCGATCTGCACACGTTCAGCTCGGTGTCGTCCCGTGAACTCACGATCCAGTAGAGCTTTGTGGGAGAGTTTCGTCAGCACGATGGCGTGATGACGGTGATGATGTTGCTACCGGAACATGGCTACGCCTAAGCACCGTTACTATATAACAGAGGTGGATAATGGTGAAGGGAGGCACCGCACACGGCTAAAAGATCAACTGATCAACTTGTGTGTCCATGGGGTGCACCCCTCCTCCGTATATAAAGGAGTGGAGGAGGGGGAGGGCCGGCCCTCTCTATGGCGCGCCCTAGGGGAGTCCTACTCCCTCCGGGAGTAGGATTCCCCCCTTTCCTAGTAGAAGTAGGAGCCCTTCCAAGTAGGAGTGGGAGAGGAAGGAAGGAGGAGAAAGGGAGGAAGGAAAGGGGGGCGGCCCCCTTCCCAATTCGGATTGGGCTTGGGGGGTGTGCATCACTCTTTTCCCTTCCCTATCCTCTATTCCACTAAGGCCCAATAAGGCCCATATACTCCCAGAGGGTTCCGGTAACCTCCCGGTACTCCGGAAAAATGCCTGAACCACTCGGAACCATTCCGATGTCCAAATATAGGCTTCCAATATATAGATATTTATGTCTCGACCATTTCGAGACTCCTCGTCATGTCCTTGATAAAATCCGGGACTCCGAACTACCTTCTGTACATCAAAACACATAAACTCGTAATACCGATCGTCACCGAACGTTAAGCGTGCAGACCCTACGGGTTTGAGAACTATTGTAGACATGACCGAGACTCATCTCCTGTCAATAACCAATAGCGGAACCTGGATGCTCATATTGGCTCCTACATATTCTACGAAGATCTTTATCGGTCAAACCACATAACAACATACGTTGTTCCCTTTGTCATCGGTATGTTACTTGCCCGAGATTTGATCGTCGGTATCTCAATACCTAGTTCAATCTCATTACCGGAAAGTCTCTTTACTTGTTCCGTAATGCATCATTCCGCAACTAACTCATTAGTTGCATTTCTTGCAAGGCTTATAGTGATGTGCATTGCCGAGAGGGCCCAGAGATACCTCTCCGACAATCGGAGTGACAAATCCTAATCTCGATCTATGCCAACCCAACAAGTACCTTCGGAGACACCTGTAGAGCACCTTTATAATCACCTAGTTACGTTGTGACGTTTGGTAGCACACAAAGTGTTCCTCCGGTATTCGAGAGTTGTGTAATCTCATAGTCAGAGGAACATGTATAAGTCATGAAGAAAGCAGTAGCAACAAACTAAATGATCATCGTGCTAAGATAACGGAATGGGTCAAGTCAATCACATCATTCTCTAATGATGTGATCCCGTTAATCAAATGACAACTTATGTCTATGGCTAGGAAACTTAACCATCTTTGATTCAACAAGCTAGTCAAGTAGAGGCAAACTAGTGACACTCTGTTTGTCTATGTATTCACACATGTACTAAGTTTCCGGTTAATACAATTCTAGCATGAATAATAAACATTTATCATGATATAAGTAAATATAAATAACAACTTTATTATTGCCTCTAGGGCATATTTCCTTCAGTCTCCCACTTGCACTAGAGTCAACTATCTAGTTCACATCGTCATGTGATTTAACACCAATAGTTCACATCTTTATGTGATTAGTTCACATCTCCATGTGACTAACACCCAAAGGGTTTACTATAGTCAATAATCTAGTTCACATCGCTATGTGATTAAAACCCAAAGAGTGATCATGTTTTGCTTGTGAGAAGAATTTAGTCAACGGGTCTGCAACATTCACAGCCGTATGTATTTTGCAAATTTTCTATGTCTACAATGCTTTGCACGGAGCTACTCTAGCTAATTGCTCCCACTTTCAATATGTATCTAGATCGAGACTTAGAGTCATCAAGATCGGTGTCAAAGCTTGCATCGACGTAACTCTTTATGACGAACTCTTTGTCACCTCCATAACCGAGAAACATTTCCTTATTCCACTAAGGACATTTTTGACCGTTGTCTAGTGATCCACTCCTGGATCACTATTATACCCTCTTGCCAAACTTATGGTGAGGTACACAATAGGTCTGGTACACAGCATAGCATACTTTGTAGAACCTATGACTGAGGCATAGGGAATGACTTTTCATGCTCTTTCTGTTTTCTTTCATGCTCGGGTTTTGAGTCTTTACTCAACTTCACACTTTGCAACACAGGAAAGAACTTCTTCTTTGGCTGTTCCATTTTGAACTACTTCAAAATCTTGTCAAGGTATGTACTCATTGAAAATATATCAAGCGTCTTGATCTATCTCTATAGATCTTGATGCTCAATATGTAAGTAGCTTCGCCGAGGTCTTTCTTTGAAAAACTCCTTTCAAACATTCCTTTATGCTTTCCAGAAAATTCTACATTATTTTCGATCAACAATATGTCATTCACATATACTTATCAGAAATGTTGTTGTGCTCCCACTCACTTTCTTTGTAAATACAGGCTTCACCGCAAGTCTGTATAAAACCATATGCTTTGATCACTTTATCAAAGCATATATTCCAACTCCGAGATGCTTGCACCAGTCCATAGATGGATCGCTGGAGCTTTCTCACTTTGTTAGCACCTTTAGGATCGACAAAACCTTCTGGTTGCATCATATACAACTCTTCTTTAAGAAATCCATTAAGGAACGTAGTTTTGACATCCATTTGCCAGATTTCATAAAATGCGGCAACTGCTAACATGATTCAGACAGACTTTTAAGCATCGATACGAGTGAGAAACTCTCATCGTAGTCAACACCTTGAACTTGTCGAAAACATTTTTGCGACAATTCGAGCTTTGTAGATAGTAACACTACTATCAGCGTCTGTCTTCCTCTTGAAGATCCATTTATTCTCAATGACTCAACGATCATCGGGCAAGTCAATCAAAGTCCATACTTTGTTCTCATACATGGATCCCATCTCAGATTTCATGGCCTCAAGCCATTTTGCGGAATCTGGGCTCATCATCACTTCCTCATAGTTCGTAGGATCGTCATGGTCAAGTAACATGACTTCCAGAACAGGATTGCAGTACCACTCTGGCGCGGATCTTACTCTAGTTGACCTACGAGGTTCTGTAGTAACTTGATCAGAAGTTTCATGATCATCATCATTAGCTTCCTCACTTACTGGTGTAGGAATCACTGGAACTGATTTCAGTGATGAATTACTTTCCAATAAGGGAGAAGGTACAATTACCTCGTCAAGTTCTACTTTCCTCCCTGAGGGAGTCCTGGATTAGGGGGTCTCCGGACAGCCAGACCATATCCTTTGGCCAGACTGTTGGACTATGAAGATACAAGATTGAAGACTTCGTCTCGTGTCCGGATGGGACTCTACTTGGCGTGGAAGGCAAGCTAGGCAATACGGATATGTGTATCTCCTCCTTTGTAACCGACCTTGTGTAACCCTAACCCTCTCCGGTGCCTATATAAACCGGAGGGTTTTAGTTCGTAGGACAACATAAAATCATACCATAGGCTAGCTTCTAGGGTTTAGCCTCTCTGATCTCGTAGTAGATCTACTCTTGTACTACCCATATCATCAATATTAATCAAGCGGGATGTAGGGTTTCACCTCCATCAAGAGGGCCCGAACCTGGGTAAAACATCGTGTCCCCTGCCTCCTGTTACCATCCGCCTTAGACGCACAGTTCGGGACCCCCTACCCAAGATCCGCCGGTTTTGACACCAACATTGGTGCTTTCATTGAGAGTTCCTCTATGTCATCGCCGTTAGGCTTGATGGCTCCTTCTATCATCGATAGCGATGCAGTCCAGGGTGAGACTTTTCTCCCCAGACATATCTTTGTGTTCGGCGGCTTCGCAATGCGGGCCAACTCGCTTGGCCATCTGGAGCAGATCGAAAGTTACGCCCATGGCCGTCAAGTCAGGTTTGGAAGCTTAAATTACATGGCTGATATCCATGGAGACTTGATCTTCAATGGATTCGAGCCCCTGCCTTGTGCGCCACACGGTCACGATGAGTACGATTTAGCTCTACCATCGGACCGTATTCAGGACATCGCACCAGCAGCCGCTCCGAGCCTCAATTCGGAGCCAGTTACGCCATCCATGGACGGGTGTATAGACCCCGTCACGGAGGTCGTATCCTCAGCGGCGATCGAGCCGAATGTCGACCTTACCCGTCACAAGAGCCATGTTGTTAGACTGTCGGATACTTCTTCGGCCACGGACTCCAAACCGCCTGCGCCCGTTCCTATCGAATCCGGTTGGGCGCCGATCATGGAGTTTACCTCCGCGGATATCTTTCAGCACTCGCCATTCGGTGACATACTGAATTCATTAAAGTCTCTCTCCTTGTCAGGAGTGTCCTGGCCGAACTATGCCCGGCAGGATTGGGATGCGGATGACGAAGAAATTCGCCACCCACCCACCACCCACTTAGTAGCCACTGTCGATGACTTAACCGACATGCTCGACTCCGACTCCGAAGACATCGACGGTATGGACGACGATGCAGGAGACAAACAGGAACCACTGCCCACAGGGCACTGGACGCCCACTTCACCACATGACGTATACATGGTGGACACACCAAAAGAAAACGACGATGAGGAACAGAAGGATGCAACGAAGGGTTGTCCCCTCGAGAAGCAGTCAAAGCGGCGGCGTAAGCGCTGCCCCAAATCCCGCCTCGGCAGAAACAACGATCATGCAGACCCAGCGTTAGAGCAGGGTGAACCATTGCCGGACAACAGCAACACGGAGAATCAAACTGAACAACCCGACTCTGTCAAAGATAATAGTCCAGATGACATTACACCGGACAAACACCCGGAGCAATAGAATGCCCATCAAAGGCTCGTTGCCACCGTGAGGAGTCTAAAAAAGCAGAAGCAAAGGCTCAAGGCTGCGCAAGACACACTCCAAATCAGATGGAGTAAAGTACTCAATACAGCAGCGAAGTACGGCGGTAATCGCCCCACCAAGAGCTACCTGAAGCGGAAGTTGCTACCTGAATTCGATGAGGAGGCCTTACATCCCCCACAACCAAAAATTAAAACAGCCATCTGGCTGGATAGACGACCTCACGACCAACATAGAGCGGCAAACAACGCCGCACATAAGCCAATACACGATCCACGCGAGGGCTCGCATCAAAAGGACGGCGAACCCAGATCCATCTATGGACCACGCAAGCGTGCTCCAGCATACAATGCAACACAATAAACATCCGAACAACGCGGTACACCCAGATACAGGGGTGCCGCACACCCCCTATGTTTCACCGATGAGGTGCTGGACCATGAATTTCCAGAGGTATTCAAACCCATAAACATAGAGGCATACGACGGAACAACAGACCCTGGGGTCTGGATTGAGGACTATATCCTCCATATCCATATGGCCCGAGGAGATGATCTCCATGCCATTAAGTATTTACCCCTCAAACTCAAAGGGCCAGCTCAGCACTGGTTTAAAAGCCTTCCCGAAAGCTCCATTGGAAGCTGGGAAGAGCTCGAAGACGCTTTTTGGGCAAATTTTCAAGGGACTTATGTCCGACCTCCGGACGCAGACGATTTGAGTCATATAACTCAACAGCCCGGAGAGTCAGCCCGAAAGCTTTGGAACATGTTTCTTACTAAAAAGAACCAAATAGTCGACTGTCCAGACGCCGAAGCCTTGGCAGCTTTTAAGCATAGCGTCCATGACGAATGGCTTGCCAGACACCTCGGCCAAGAAAAGCCGAGAACAATGGCAGCATTACCAAGCCTCATGACCCGCTTTTGCACGGGTGAGGATAGCTGGCTAGCCAGATGCAGCACCAGCGACCCCAGTACATCTGAAGTTAGAGATGGAAACGGGAAATCACAGCACAGCAACAATAATAAACGCCGGAATAAAGAAGACAGCCCGAAGAGCACGGTAGTAAATGTCGGATTCAGAAGCTCTCGGCCAGGTCAGCAAAAGCCACCCTCTAAAGGCGCCAGAGATGAACTGTCCAGCCTAAACAAAATTCTGGACCAAATATGTCAGATCCATAGCACCCCTGTTAAACCCATTAATCATACCCACAGAGAATGTTGGGTCTTTAAGAAGTCCGGCAAGCTCAACACCGTACACAAGGGGGAGGATACATCAAGCGAAGACGAGGATGAGCCTCTCAAGCAAGACACTGGGAACAAAAGAAATTTCCACCAGAAGTCAAAACAGTAAACGTGTTACACGTGATCAAGGGGAGAAACAAAGCGGCACTCCCAGAGAAATATGCCCAAGGGCCTATCACCGCGGAGTTCTGCCACTGGTCGTCTCAACCGATCACTTTCGACCATCGGGATTAATCAGCAAGTATCCGGCGTGCAGGATGGGCTGCCTTGGTATTAGACCCAATAATTGATGGGTACCACTTCACACGAGTCCTGATGGACGGTGGCAGCAGTCTAAACCTGATATACCAGGACACAATCCGCAAAATGGGGATAGACCCAACGAAAATTTGCCACAACAATACTACCTTTAAAGGACTAACGCCAGGCCCAGGGGCTCATTGCACGGGCTCCCTGCTACTAGAGGTTATATTCGGCTTCCTCGACAACTTCCGTAGCGAATGCTTAACCTTCCACATCGCTCCGTTCCAAAGTGGCTATCAAGCACTACTTGGACGTGAAGCTTTTGCTCGCTTTAATGCAATACCGCACTACGCTTCCCTCACGCTCAAGATGCCCGGTCCACGTGGCACCATTACAGTGAATGGAAATATTGAGCGATCTTTGCGCGCCGAAGAGAGTGCAACTGCCTTGGCAGCCGCACACTAAAAACGGCCTCACCAACTAAAGCATTTGATAGATCGTCAAGACCACGAACACGGTTAGACGAGTCCGACGCAGCTATATGTAATTCCTACATGATTGATGGCCACACCCCTATTACAAATACAAGGGGCTCAACGTGCACAGACAAGTGGCAATTTTTACTCATCTTGAATTATACATGGTTTCTTTAAAACTACCTTTTTGCACGACAACTTTTCACCTAAGTTCCTCTCTTTTACAGATGAACATCGTGCTACACCCGTCCAGGATACGGCACAACGGAGACACAGGCGCAGACGTGCAGCAGGGACCCGTTCCAAGGATTCTTTTTAGATTAAGACCCTGCGTAAACCTTTTTTTACTGTCTCTTGTTGATACACATCCCTCGGATTCTCAGTACAATTGAGAAGGATGCTGACGTCTTGGCATGTGGCCACGTCAGAATAAGGCACGTACCTGGACACAAGGGGCTTCTTACAAAGGGCACTATTTATGCCCGGTTTATACCATAAAGACCGAATACCTTAGGGAGTGTTCGGCATCGCGAGTTTAGCCTTATATGCATCAGCTCTGAATCATGTCTTTGGTCAAATGTTGGGTTCGCCCGGCTCCTGTGTTTTGGTGCCTTACGTTCCGCTCTATCGGCTAAGGCAGCACCAGGAGAACTACTGTGATTGTGCCCTGGTTCATCCGGACGGGCACCTCAGTAGAGAAAGCCGAAAACTGACTGTCATGATATAGCGTGAGACTGGTCAACCACTCGATGACCTATCGGAATGTTAGAATTCCTCTGCTTTAACAAAGGGCCGTTTCCTGGCCAGGCATATACGCACCTCGAGTTCAGGAGAGTGCGGAGCCACCAGGGGCTATATAGTAGCCCCACCATCAAACTCCTATGGTTAAGTGAAAGTGTTAAAGCATTATAGTCCGGTTGCCTCGTTCGCTGCGCTATCACCTCCTTAATAGGACCAAGACGTTGGGTTAGGTGTGAACACACATCTTCTATGAGCACCCCCGCATTATATGCGTGGGGGTTGAAGCCGACGACTGCAATCTTTCAGGTTATATACACATATACATAAACGGCCGCACATAAGGCATCATATTGCTTTCAAGCAAAAGTATAAATACAGCCTTAATACATTTCATAAAAACATTGTGTTTACAATGGGAATACATGTCACTCAAACATAATATTCTTCGAGCACTGGGCCTCTATCAAACGAGCACCCTCGAGAACTTCTTGAAGATAGTGCTCGGCAGCCACTCGGCCTATGGACGAACCCTGCGCCACAACAGTGGTAGCATCCATCTCCGCCCAGTATGCTTTGACACGGGCAAAGGCCATCCACGAGCCTTCTATGCACATCGACCTCTTCATCGCATTGATGCGCGGCACCGCACCAAGGAACTGCTGCACTAAGCTGAAATAGTTTTTCGGCTTCGGCTTCTCCGGCCACAGATGATCTACGACGGACCTCATGGCAAGTCCGGACAATCTATTAAGTTCGGCCCATTCGGCTAGCTGATCAGTCAAGGGAAGCGGACGCTCTGGAACGTTAAATTGTGACCAAAACAGCTTGTCCACTTCACGATCTGTCTGATCTCGGAAGTATTCGACCGCATCGACAGCGCTCGCTGCCAAGTCCATATATGCGTCTGCCAAACTCCACAGCTGATCCAGAGGGGCATACCGCGGATCTCCGAACATCCTCTCCAGCAGAAAGGGCTTCCCAGCCGCAATATCCTCGGCTTCACGCAGCTCCTTCTTCTTCGCCCTCATAGCAGAGCGGGTGTCTTTGGTCGCCATCGTGGCCTTTTCAAGGTCCGCTGCCTTCACTTGGTTCTCTTCTTCAAGGAACTGGCAACGGTCGGCAGTGTCTTTTAATTTTACGGCCATCTTGGCCATCTTCTCTTTGCTTTCGCAATGCGCGGCCTTCTCGGCTCTTAACTCTTCGGCCGCCTTCAAAGCAGCAGCATTACTAATTCTTGCTTGTTCCTTGGCTCGGGCAAGTTCCGCCCGAAGGGTCTCCACGGTGGTAGCTCCGTTTGCAGTCACAACATATTAAAGACACTGGCATCATGCTGCTCTTACTATGTGACATTCACCAGAAAACATTACTTACCCTGTGAATCGTCAAGCCGCTTGTTAACAAGCTCGATGTTGGAGTCTGCCGCATCCAGTTGCCGCTTTAGTTCGGCAAACTCATTAGTCCGGCTAGCCACCGGAGCTTCCACCACCTGCAGATAAAGATAGTCTGGTTATTACCTAGGACTATGATCCTCTGTTCGCCGCCGTTCTCGACGACAACCAGAGTCTTAGGGGCTACTATCTACATAGGGCACACTTAAACATGTGCGGTACTATCAAAAAGTATATCATTTCACGTACCTCAAAGCCCGTCAGTAGACTCATAAAGGCTTCATGTAATCCGCTTTTGGCGGACGAAATTCTTTCCATCACCGTACCCATCAACGTACGGTGTTCTTCGGAGATGGCCGCTCGCTCCAACAGCTCCCTCAGAACATTCGACCGCATACCAGACGGTGTTGGACTCTTTTGTTTGCTCTCTTCGAGAGCTGGACGCTGGGGACTTCGGGTGACTATAGGATTATCTTTTGGCCTCACCAGATCCGGAGAGGCCCTCCGTGACGACACTTCGATGTCGCCCGCTTCTTGAGCGGGGGAGTCCAGGGGAGGCGTTTCGCTCCCCATCATCTCCGCAAGAAGATCCCTCGAATACGAGCTCTGCTGAGAAGGGCTAAGATCCGAACTGCAAGATATATGCTTCGGTTATTTTCCTCAGAGGTAAGGTAGTATATCTTCACTATTAAAGTATTTTTGATCACTTACGGCTCATTAGAGGGCAGATCCCCGCGTGGACTTTGTGTGGCAAGAGCACCCCCTGAGGCAGGACCCTCTGTTGGAGACTTCTTCTCCCGTTTGGAAGCTTCGGTTTCCGGATCTTCAGAGGCAGTCCCCTTCCTCCCCCGTAGCGAGAGAAGGTCAGAATCTTCTCCTTGGTTATCCTCCCTTATGGAGGCGCTCATTCCCTCGGTTGGAATTGGCAGCGATGGGGGACCCCTTTCGCCCGCATTATTCCCCCCTTCATCTTCCTTCGAGGGCTCCGAGCAAGGTGTGAGCTCGAGCATCTTTTCCAGTACCGGATTTTCCAAACCCTCGGGGAGGGGGGCCGAACACCGAATCATCTTCGCCTTTGTTAGCCAGTCCTGGTCAAATGGCGATTTCTCAGAATGACGTCATTATAAATGAAAGATGGTGTGTTCAGCTAGAGGATTACTTACTTGGTCGGCGGCGCGGTTGCTGCTCAGGCCCACGTCCTCGGTAGTATCCGGACACTCTGTTTGAGGTCCGAAGAATGACTTGTACATATCCTCGTGCGTCAGGCCGAGGAAACTTTGAATAGCGCGCAGTCCTTGTGGGTTGAACTCCCACAAGCGAAGGGGCCGGCGTTTGCAAGGCTGGACTCGACGAACCAGCATGACTTGCATCACCATAACCAAATTAAAATCTCCCTCGAAGATATCTTGAATGCCGCTTTGTAGTATAGGCACGTCCTTGGCTAGACCCCAGCTCAGCCCTCTGCTAATCCATGACAATCAGTTGTGGTGGGGGGCCGAGCGGAAAGCGGGGGCAGCCACCCACTTGGCACTTCTGGGGGCTGTGATGTAAAACCACTCCCGTTGCCATAATCCGGATACCTCTGGAAAGGAACCTTTTGGCCACGGAGCTCCTGCAATCTTGCTTATGAATGCGCCTCCGCACGCTGCGTACTGTCCCTCGATTGTCTTCGGCTGCACATCAAAGGTCTTGAGCCCTAGGCCGAAGTGAGGGGTAATGCGTAGGAAGGCCTCATGCACGACAATAAATGCTGAGATGTGGAGAAAGGAGTCTGGGGCTAGATCGTGGAAGTCTAGCCCATAATAGAACATCAAACCCCTTACGAAGGGATCCAGAGCAAGGCCGAGACCTCGGAGGAAGTGGGAGATGAACACGACGTCTTCGTTGGGTTCAGGAGTAGGGACCACCTGCCCTCGGGCAGGCAGCCGATGCGAAACCTCGGCGGTCAGGTATCTGGCCTCCCTCAACTTCTTGATATCTTCTTCCGTAACGGAGGAGGGCATCCATCGGCCTTGAAGGCTGGATCCGGACATGATTGAAGGTCCGGAGCACCTGACCTGGGCTTTGGGTGTTAGAACTCGAGGTGGGGGAAGGATTCGATTAAGCACGGGAGGGAAAAAAGTAAAATCCTTGGCCCTTTATAAAGAGGGTGAATATCAAGCGTCCTCTCTGTGGCCGTTTGGGACTTACCAATAATCTAGGAGTCCTAGACGCGGTTGGGTTACCCACGCCCGTATTGATGAGAATCCCTTGATAAGGGGACACAATCTTTGCTTTGACAAGACGTGTCAAAAAACTGCCTCACGTTATGTGCGGGGCTAGTTAAGGAAACGGTTCGAATAATCGCCAGGCCATGGCATAATGTCATGTTGCCAAAACAACTCAGCAAATTGAATTTGTGGAAATATCATTCTCTCTACGGTGGTATGTGGAACTTATTTTGCAAGGTCGGACACTATCCTTGTATTCAAATTCTTCCGTGGTGTATTCGGAGGAGGAACCCGCCTTGCAATGCCGAAGACAGTACTGCGCGCCGGACTCATCGTCATTGAAAGCCTGGTTTAGGGGCTACTAAGGGGTCCTAGATTAGGGGGTCTTCGGACAGCTGGACTATATCCTTTGGCCGGACTGTTGGACTATGAAGATACAAGATTGAAGACTTCGTCTCGTGTCCGGATGGGACTCTACTTGGCGTGGAAGGCAAGCTAGGCAATATGGATATGTGTATCTCCTCCTTTGTAACCGACCTTGTGTAACCCTAACCCTCTCCGGTGCCTATATAAACCAGAGGGTTTTAGTCCGTAGGACAACATACAATCATACCATAAGCTAGCTTCTAGGGTTTAGCCTCTCTGATCTCGTGGTAGATCTACTCTTGTACTACCCATATCATCAATATTAATCAAGCAGGACGTAGGGTTTTACCTCCATCAAGAGGGCCCGAACCTGGGTAAAACATCGTGTCCTCTGCCTCCTGTTACCATCCTCCTTAGACGCACAATTCGGGACCCCCTAGCCGAGATCCGCCGGTTTTGACACCGACACTCCCATTCACTTCTTTCGAGAGAAACTCCTTCTCTAGAAAGGATCCATTCTTAGGAACGAATGTCTTGCCTTCGGATTTGTGATAGAGGGTGTACCCAACTGTCTCCTTTTGGGTATCCTATTAAGACACATTTCTCCGATTGTGGTTTGAGCTTATCAGGATGAAACTATTTCACATAAGCATTGCAACCCCAAATTTTAAGAAATGATAGCTTTGGTTTCTTGCTAAACCATAGTTCATATGGTGTCATCTCAATGGATTTAGATGGTGCCCTATTTAACGTGAATGCAGCTGTCTCTAATGCATAACCCCAAAACAATAGCAGTAAAACAGTAAGAGACATCATAAATCGCACCATATCTAGTAAAGTGCGATTACGACGTTCGGACACATCATTACGCTATGGTGTTCCAGGTGGCATGAGTTGCGAAACTATTCCGCATTGTTTCAAATGAAGACCGAACTCGTAACTCAAATATTCTCCTCCACGATCAAATCACAGAAACTTTATTTTCTTGTTACGATGATTTTCCAGCTCACTCTGAAATTCTTTAAACTTTTCAAATATTTTAGACTTATGTTTCATCAAGTAGATATACCCATATCTCCTCAAATCATCTGTGAAGATCAGAAAATAACGATACCCTCCGCGAGCCTCAACACTCATCGGATTGCGTACATCAGTGTGTATTATTTCCAATAAGTCAGTTGCTTGCTCCATTGTTCCGGAGAACAGAGTTTTAGTCATCTTGCCCATGAGGCATGGTTCACAAGCATCAAATGATTCATAATCAAGTGATTCCAAAAGCCCATCAGCATGGAGTTTCTTCATGCGCTTTACACAAATATGACCTAAACGGCAGTGCCACATATAAGTTGCACTATCATTATTAACTTTGCATCTTTTGGCATCAATATTATGAATATGTGTATTACTATGATCGAGATTTCATAAACCATTCACCTTGGGTGTATGACCTCAGAAGGTTTTATTCATGTAAACAAAATAACTCAAATATTCACTTCCATGATCAGATCATAGAAACTTTATTTTCTTGTTATGATGATTTTCTACTTCACTCTGAAATTCTTTGAACTTTTCAAATGCTTCAGACTTATGTTTCATCAAGTAGATATACCCATATCTGCTCAAATCATCTGTGAAGGTCAAAAAATAACGATACCCGCCGTGATCCTCAACACTCATCGGACCGCATACATCAGTATGTATTATTTCCAATAAGTCAGTTGCTCGTTCCATTGTTCTGGAGAACGGAATCTTAGTCATCTTGCCCATAAGGCATGGTTCGCAAGCATCAAGTGATTCATAATCAAGTGATTCCAAAAGTCCATCAACATGGAGTTTCTTCATGTGCTTTACACCAATATGACCTAAACGGCAGTGCCACATATAAGTTGCACTATCATTATTAACTTTGCATCTTTTGGCTTCAATATTATGAATATGTGTTTCACTACGATCGAGATTCAATAAACCATTTATATTGAGTGTATGACCATAGAAGGTTTTATTCATGTAAATAGAACAACAATTATTCTTTGAATTAAATGAATAATCGTATTGCAATAAACATGATCCAATCATATTTATGCTCAACGCAAACACCAAATAACATTTATTTTAGGTCCAACACTAATCCTGAAGGTAAAGGGAGTGTGCGATGGTGATCTTATCAACCTTGGAATCACATCCAACTCACAACATCACCTCGCCCTTAACTAGTCTCCGTTTATTTTACAACTCCCGTTTCGAGTTGCTACTCTTAGTAACTGAACTAGTATCAAATACTGAGGTGTTGTTATAAACAGTAGTAAAGTACACATCAATAACATGTATATCAAATATATATACTTTTGTTCACTTTGCCATCCTTCTTATCCGCCAAGTATCTAGGGCAGTTCCACTTCAGTGACCATTTCCTTTGCAGTAGAAGACTCATTTCTAGGCTTGGGTCTAGCTTTGAGCTTCTTCATGGGAGTAGCAACTTGCTTGCTATTCTTCTTTGAAGTTCCTCTTTCTTTCCCTTTGCCCTTTTTCTTGAAACTAGTGGTCTTGTTAACCACCAACACTTGATGCTATTTCTTGATTTCTACCTTCGCCGATTTCAGCATCACGAAGAGCTTGGGAATTACTTTCGTTATCCCTTGCATATTATAGTTCATCACTAAGTTCTAGTAACTTGGTGATAGTGACTAGAGAACTTTGTCAATTACTATCTTATATGGAAGATTACTCCCACTTGAGTCAAGTAATTGTAGTACCCAGACAATCTGAGCACATGCTCACTAGTTGAGCTATTCTCCTCCATCTTGTAGGCAAAGTACTGTCAGAGGTCTTCTACCTCTCGACATGGGCATGAGTATGAAATACCAATTTCAACTCTTAGAACATCTTATATGCTCTGTGGCGTTCAAAACTTTTTTGAAGTCCCGGTTCTAAGCCGTAAAGCATGGTGCACTAAACTATCAAGTAGTCATCATACCGAGCTTTACCAAACGCTCATAACGTCTGTATCTGCTCCTGCAATAGGTCATTCACCTAGCGGTGCATCAAGGACATAATTCTTCTGTGCAGCAATGAGGATAATCCTCAGATCATGGACCTAGTCCGCATCATTGCTACTATCATCTTTCAACATAGTTTTTCTCTAGGAATATATTAAAAATAAACGGGGAGCTACATCGTGAGCTATTGATCTACAACATAGTTGTGCAAATACTATCAGGACTAAGTTCATGATAAACTAAAGTTCAATTAATCATATTACTTAAGAACTCCCACTTAGATAGACATCCCTCTAGTCATCTAAATGATCACGTGATCCAAATCAACTAAACCATGTTCGATCATCATGTGAGATGGAGTAGTTTTCAATGGTGAACATCACTATGTTGATCATATCTATTGTATGATTCATGCTCGACCTTTCGGTCTCCAGTGTTCCGAGGCCATATCTGCATATGCTAGGCTCGTCAAGTTTAACCCGAGTATTCCACGTGTGCAAAACTATCTTGCACCCGTTGTATGTGAACGTAGAGCTTATCACACCCGATCATCACATGGTGTCTCGGCATGACGAAGTATCGCAACGGTGCATACTCAGGGAGAACACTTATACCTTGAAATTTAGTGAGAGATCATCTTATAATTCTACCGCCGAACTAAGCAAAATAAGATACATAAAGGATAAACATCACATGCAATCAAAATATGTGACATGACATGGCCATCATCATCTTGTGCCTTTGATCTCTATGTCCAAAACACTGTCATGATCTCTATCATCACCGGCATGACACCATGATCTCCATCATCTTGATCTCTATCAACATGTCATTACATGGTCGTCTCGCCAACTATTGCTATCGCATAGCGAGAAAGTAAAGCAATTATTTGGCGCTTGCATCTTATGCAATAAAGAGACAACCATAAGGCTCCTGCCAGTTGCCGATAACTTTAACAAAACATGATCATCTCATACAACAATTTATGTGTCATCACGTCTTGACCATATCACATCACAACATGCCCTGCAAAAACAAGTTATATGTCCTCTACTTTGTTGTTGCAAGTTTTACGTGGCTGCTACGGGCTGAGCAAGAACCGTTCTTACCTACGCATCAAAAACCACAATGCGGTATAGTGATTGCTTTTTGATCTTCAGAAAGAACCATGTTCATTGAATCCGATTCAACTAAAGCTGGAGAAACAGACACCCACTAGCCACCTGTGTGCGAAGCACGTCGGTAGAACCAGTCTCGCTTAAGCGTATGTGTAATGTCGGTCTGGGCCACTTCATCCAACAATGCCGCTGAATCAAGAATCAACTAGTGAGGCAAGAAATATGTATATACCCACGCCCACAACTCCTTTGTGCTCTACTCGTGCATATAACATCTACGCATAAACCTGGCTCAGATGCCACTGTTGGGGAACGTAGTAATTTTAAAAAATTCCTACGCACACTCAAGATCATCGTGATGCATAGCAACGAAAGGGGAAGAGTGTTGTCCACGTACCCTCGTAGACCATAAGCGGAAGCACTATGACAACGCGGTTGATGTAGTCGTACGTCTTCACGATCGACCATCCTAGTACCGAATATAGGGCACCTCCACGATCTGCACACGTTCATCTCGGTGATGTCCCGCGAACTCACGATCTAGTAGAGCTTCATGGGAGAGTTTTGTCAGCACGACGGCATGATGACGGTGATGATGTTGCTACCGGAACATGGCTACGCCTAAGCACCGTTACTATATAACAGAGGTGGATAATGGTGAAGGGAGGCACCGCACACGGCTAAAAGATCAACTGATCAACTTGTGTGTCCATGGGGTGCACCCCTCCTCCGTATATAAAGGAGTGGAGGAGGGGGAGGGCCGGCCCTCTCTATGGCGCGCCCTAGGGGAGTCCTACTCCCTCCGGGAGTAGGATTCCCCCCTTTCCTAGTAGAAGTAGGAGCCCTTCCAAGTAGGAGTGGGAGAGGAAGGAAGGAGGAGAAAGGGAGGAAGGAAAGGGGGGCGGCCCCCTTCCCAATTCGGATTGGGCTTGGGGGGTGTGCATCACTCTTTTCCCTTCCCTATCCTCTATTCCACTAAGGCCCAATAAGGCCCATATACTCCCCAGAGGGGGTTCCGGTAACCTCCCGGTACTCCGAAAAAAATGCTCGAACCACTGGGAACCATTCCGATGTCCAAATATAGGCTTCCAATATATCAATCTTTATGTCTCGACCATTTCAAGACTCCTCGTCATGTCCGTGATCAAATCCGGGACTCCGAACTACCTTCGGTACATCAAAACACATAAACTCTAATACCGATCGTCACCGAACGTTAAGCGTGCGGACCCTACGGGTTCGAGAACTATGTAGACATGACCGAGACATCTCCGGTCAATAACCAATAGCGGAACCTGGATGCTCATATTGGCTCCTACATATTCTACGAAGATCTTTATCGGTCAAACCACATAACAACATACGTTGTTCCCTTTGTCATCGGTATGTTACTTGCCCGAGATTCGATCGTCGGTATCTCAATACCTAGTTCAATCTCGTTACCGGCAAGTCTCTTTACTCGTTCCGTAATACATCATCCCGCAACTAACTCATTAGTTGCAATGCTTGCAAGGCTTATAGTGATGTGCATTACCGAGAGGGCCCAGAGATACCTCTCCGACAATCGGAGTGACAAATCCTAATCTCGATCTATGCCAACTCAACAAGTACCATCGGAGAGACACCTGTAGAGCACCTTTATAATCACCTAGTTACGTTGTGACGTTTGGTAGCACACAAAGTGTTCCTCCGGTATTCGAGAGTTGCATAATCTCAAAGTCAGAGGAACATGTATAAGTCATGAAGAAAGCAGTAGCAACAAACTAAACGATCATCATGCTAAGCTAACGGAATGGGTCAAGTCAATCACATCATTCTCTAATGATGTGATCCCGTTAATCAAATGACAACTCATGTCTATGGCTAGCAAACTTAACCATCTTTGATTCAATGAGCTAGTCAAGTAGAGGCAAACTAGTGACACTCTGTTTGTCTATGTATTCACACATGTACTAAGTTTCCGGTTAATACAATTCTAGCATGAATAATAAACATTTATCATGGTATAAGGAAATATTAATAACAACTTTATTATTGCCTCTAGGGCATATTTCCTTCAAATTTGCGCTACGCAGAGTTCTCATACAACAACAGTTATCAAGCTAGTTTGAAGATGGCACCTTTTGAAGCCTTGTATGGAAGGAGATGCAGGACCCCGTTAATGTTGGATGAAGTTGGAGACCGTCAGTTATTTGGACCAGATTTAATCAAAGAGTCTGAAGAGAAGGTTAAGTTGATTTGAGATAGACTGAAGGTAGCTCAGTCCAGACAGAAGAGTTATGCAGATACTAAACGCAAGGAGGTAGTTTATGAGATTGGAGATCGAGCATATCTTTGTGTGTCGCCACTGCGAGGAGTTAAACGATTTGGAGTTAAGGGAAAGTTAGCCCCAAGATTTGTAGGACCGTACCGAGTTTTGGAACGTATGGGAGAGGTTGCCTACAAGTTGGAGTTACCCGAAGAATTGTCAGGAGTTCAAGATGTGTTTCACGTTTCCCAGTTGAAGAAGTGCCATGCAGAGATGGCCGATATCCCTCTTAGAGATACAATGCCTCTGGAAGCAATTCAGTTGGATAGTGATTTAACCTACGAGGAGAAACCTGTTAAGATTCTCGACTTTTCAAGCCGAGTTACATGCAGTAAGGTTATCAAGTTTTGCAAAGTTCAGTGGAGCCACCATACCGAGGATGAAGCCACCTGGGAACGAGAAGATCTACGGATAGACCACCCACACATATTTTCTAGCCAACCCAAATCTCGAGGGCGAGATTCATCTTAAGGGAGGTAGGTTTGTAAGATCCCAAATTTTCAATTTGGAATGTTATACATAGGTCATCATATGCACAACATATTTTATTTGCATTTTGGCTTGATCCTAGAAATCCTAAGCAACTCAAGGACCATGGAGAGAGTTGGGGATTTCATTATTTTCATATTTGATTTTTCTCAAATCTGAAAAGAGGATCATTTTGGTTTTAATATTTTTCTCTCCAAATATTTCAAATATCAAAAATAAATGAGAGGAGATAAAATGACTTCTCCAAGATAAAATAAATATTGGAGGAAAAATGTTAAAATCAAATAAATAATTTTATATGGATTTTATTGCTATTTGATATGAATTAGAAAAATATGCATTTTTCAAAATTGCATTTTTAGGCCAAAAAATGTTCAATTTGTTCTAAATATTTTATTTTGACGGTGAAAATTGTTTTTGGCATTTTTTAATATTTTTTTAGGATTTTTTCCTTTTCGGCGGAATTATTTAAAAAAAAGTTCGCGGCCGAACTGGGCCGGCCCAGCTAGCGCCAGGCCATGGCCCAGCCGCCACCGCCTTCCCCTGCCCGAGCCGTGCCCACGTCGGACTCCGGTGGGAGTCCGGGACCGCGCCGCCGCCGCTTGGCCCCTTGGCCAAGTCGGATCGCCCCCTACCCCCCGACCCCCTTTAAATAGCCCTGCCCCGCTACCCTCTCCTCCTCATCCCGCACCACCACCGCCGCCGCAGCTGCACCGCACCACCGCCACAGCCACCCCACGCCCCGCCGCCGCAGCCCGCCGCCCCGCGCCGCTGCTGCTACTGCCGCTGCCGCCGCCACATAGTCGCCACCCTGCGACGATGACGCCGCCTCGCCGAGCCGCCCCGCTCGCCGGAGCCGCCGCCCTCCGTCGTTGTTGACTTGTCTCCGCCGCCAGTTTTGTTCCGGTCCGTTTGGGTTTTTTTATTAGCCCTAGATCCTGTTTTCTACGAGTAGATCAGTTCGGTTTTCTCGGTTTCGCCGGTTTAGATCCTTTTTTTCTGAGTTCACTAATTAGCGAACGTTCGTCAGATTAGTTTCTGAAACGAATGAATTCGCTCGTTAGTCTCTGTTAGCGGACGTTCATCCGATAGTTTTTTATTTTTCTGTTTTTTTTTGCCAGGGACCTATCCGCCATTATTTTATCGTAGATTAGCCCCTGATCTTCAAACCCTTGTAACTTTTTAACCGTTTGTCCAAATCCAGTGAAACCAACGGTAAAATCTTCGTCTCGAAGCCGTCTTTCCAGTTAATCAACTTGAACATGGTTTTGACAATTTAAAATTTGGTCTCAAGCAGATTTGAATTCAAAGTTCTTTTGATCGTAGTTTCAGTTCCGTAGCTCCTATTTTATTGATTCTTTTTGCAAATCGAAGCACTTCAGTTGAACTTTCAATTGTGACTTTTTCATCTGAGTTTTACCCTTGCATCTATGCTTGATTGCTTATGTATGCTATTGTTTGTTTGCGATAGAGTTCCTGGAGTGTGAAGCGTGCTACTACGAGTCTCTAGGGTTTACAGATCGTCAGCAAGGCAAGTAACACTTTGATCATATTCCCTTATCACCCAGTTTTTATGCATTAGTTTCAACCCTCAAACTTTGCATGAGTAGGATTGATAACATGTGGGTATTGGGAAGTAGATGATGAGGTAGAACCTATTGCCCTTTATTTCAAACCCTAGGAGTTACTTCTACGTTATGCTTATACTGCTATGCTATGTTATGCTCGTAGACGTGATTTGGTTTGAGTGAATCATGATAGTTGTGAGTGTTATTATAAACTAGGGGTTTATTTAAGGTGGCTACTGTAACACACATCAGGGTGGATTGGTTGTGGGCACCCAGGGAATCCAGTGTTGTCTAAGGAGATCCCGGGGAATCCGTGTGATCATCCTATGGTTCGCCACCCAGGTTCAAAGGGGTCATATTGTTATTCATGCTGGAAACTTCCGTCTGCAGCCACAAGCCATTATGGGCTCTGGCATAGTTGAGTATGTTGCGTGAATTCTTTCAGTGGTAAACTAGCAGATGTAGGGTGAGGGAGTCCTGGATTATGGGGTCTCCAGACAGCCGGACTATATCCTTTGGCCGGACTGTTGGACTATGAAGATACAAGATTGAAGACTTCGTCTCGTGTCCGGATGGGACTCTACTTGGCGTAGAAGGCAAGCTAGGCAATACGGATATGTGTATCTCCTCCTTTGTAACCGACCTTGTGTAACCCTAACCTCTCCAGTGTCTATATAAACTGGAGGGTTTTAGTCCGTAGGACAACATACAATCATAACATAGGCTAGCTTCTAGGGTTTAGCCTCTCTGATCTCGTGGTAGATCTACTCTTGTACTACCCATATCATCAATATCAATCAAGCAGGACGTAGGGTTTTACCTCTATCAAGAGGGCCTAAACCTGGGTAAAACATTGTGTCCCCTGCCTCCTATTACCATCCGCCTTAGACACACAGTTCGGGACCCCCTACCCGAGATCCGCCGGTTTTGACACCAACATTGGTGCTTTCATTGAGAGTTCCTCTATGTCATCGCCGTTAGGCTTGATGGCTCCTTCGATCATCGTTAGCGATGCAGTCCAGGGTCAGACTTTTCTCCCGGGATAGATTTTTGTATTCGGCGGCTTCGCACTGCGGGCCAATTCGCTTGGCCATCTGGAGCAGATTGAAAGTTACGGCCCTGGCCACCAGGTCAGGTTTGGAAGCTTAAACTACGCGGCCGATATCCGCGGAGACTTGATCTTCGACGGATTCGAGCCTCTGCCTTGTGCGTCACACGGTCGCGATGAGTACGATTTAGATCTACCATCAGACATTGTTCAGGAGATCGCACTGGCAGCCGCCCCAACCCTCAATTCGGAGCCAATTGCGCCGTCCATGGATGGGTGGATGGACCCCACCATAGAGGCATTACCCTCAGCGGCAATCGAGCCGAACATCGACCTTACCCTTCACAAGAGCCGTGTTGTTAAACTACTGGATACTTCTCCGGCCACGGACTCCGAACCGCCTGCGCCCGTTCCTATCGAATCCGGTTGGGCACGACCATGGAGTTTACCTCCGCGGATATCTTTCAGCACTCGCCCTTTGGCGACATACAGAATTCACTAAAGTCTCTCTCCTTGTCAGGAGAGTCCTGGCCGAACTATGCCCGGCGGGATTGGGATGCGGATGACGAAGAAATTCGCCGCCCACGCACCACCCACTTAGTAGCCACTGTCGATGACTTAACCGACATGCTCGACTCCGACTCCGAAGACATCGACGGAATGAACGACCATGCAGGAGACGAACAGGAACCACTGCCCATAGGGCACTGGACGCCCACTTCACCACATGACGTATACATGGTGGACACACCAAAAGAAAATGACGACGAGGAACGGAAGGACGCAACGAAGGATTGTCCCCTCAAGAAGCAGTCAAAGCGGTGGCGTAAGTGCAGCCCCAAATCCCGCCTCGGCAGAAACAACGATCATGCAGACCCAGCATTAGAGTAGGGTGAACCATTGTCGGACAACGGCAACACGGAGAATCAAACCGAACAACCCGACTCTGTCAAAGATAATAGTCCAGATGACATTACACCGGACAGACACCCGGAGCAACAGAATGCCCATCAAAGGCTCATTGCCACCGCGAGGAGTCTAAAAAAGCAGAAGCAAAGGCTCAAGGCTGCGCAAGACACACTCCAAATCAGATGGAGTAAAGTACTCAATACAGAAGCGAAGTACAGCGGTCAACAAGAGCTACCCGAAGCGGAAGTTGCTACCTGAATTCGATGAGGAGGCCTTCGATCCCCCACAACCAAAAATTAAAAGAGCCATCTGGCCGGATAGACGACCCCATGGCCAACATAGAGCGGCAAACAACACCACACACAAGCCAATACGCGATCCATGCGAGGGCTCGCATCAAAAGGACGGCGAACCCAGATCCATCTATGGACCACGCAAGCGTGCTCCAGCATACAATGCAACACAATAAACATCTGAACAACACGGTACACCCAGATACAGGGGTGCCGCACACCCCCTATGTTTCACCGATGAGGTGCTGGACCATGAATTTCTAGAGGGATTCAAACCCGTAAACATAGAGGCATACGACGGAACAACAGACCCTGGGGTCTGGATTGAGGACTATATCCTCCATATCCATATGGCCCGAGGAGATGATCTCCACGCCATTAAGTATTTACCCCTCAAACTCAAAGGGCCAGCTCGGCACTGGTTTAAAAGCCTCCCCGAAAGCTCCATTGGAAGCTGGGAAGAGCTCGAAGACGCTTTTCGAGCAAATTTTCAAGGGACTTATGTCCGAACTCCAGACGCGGACGATTTGAGTCATATAACTCAACATCCCGGAGAGTCAGCCGAAAGCTTTGGAACAGGTTTCTTACTAAAAAGAACCAAATAGTCGACTGTCCGGATGCCGAAGCCTTGGAAGCTTTTAAGCATAGCGTCCGTGACGAATGGCTTGCCTGACACCTCGGCCAAGAAAAACCGAGAACAATGGCAGCATTAACAAGCCTCATGACCCGCTTTTGCGCGGGTGAGGACAGCTGGCTAGCCAGATGCAGCACCAGCGACTCCAGTACATCCGAAGTTAGAGATGGAAATGGGAAATCACGACGCAGCAACAATAATAAACGCCGGAATAAAGAAGACAGCCCCAAGAGCACGGCAGTAAACGCCAGATTCAGAAGCTCTCGGCCAGGTCAGCAAAAGTCGCCCTCTAAAGGCGCCAGAGATGAACTGTCCAGCCTAAACAAAATTCTGGACCAAATATGTCAGATCCATAGCACCCCTGGTAAACCCGCTAATCATACCTACAAAGAATGTTGGGTCTTCAAGCAGTCCGGCAAGCTCAACGTCGTACACAAGGGGGATGATACACCAAGCGAAGACGAGGATGAGCCTCTCAAGCAAGACACTGGGGAACAAAAGAAATTTCCACCAGAAGTCAAAATAGTAAACGTGTTACACGTGATCAAGGGGAGAGACAAAGCGGCACTCCCAGAGAAATATGCCCAAGGGCCTATCACCGCGGAGTCCTTCCATTGGTCGTCTCAACCGATCAGTTTCGACCATCGGGATTACTCAGCAAGTATCTGGCGTGCAGGATGGGCTGCCTTGGTATTAGACCCAATAATTGACGGATACCACTTCACACGAGTCCTGATGGACGGTGGCAGCAGTCTAAACCTGATATAGCAGGACACAATCCGCAAAATGGGGATAGACCCAACAAAAATTTGCCACAACAACACTACCTTTAAAGGAGTTACACCAGGCCTAGGGGCTCATTCCATGGGCTCCCTGCTACTAGAGGTTATATTCGGCTTCCTCGACAACTTCCGTAGCGAACGCTTAACCTTCCACATCGCTCTGTTCCAAAGTGGCTATCAAGCACTACTTGGACGTGAAGCTTTTGCTCGCTTTAATGCAATACCGCACTACGCTTCCCTCACGCTCAAGATGCCCGGTCCACGTGGCACCATTATAGTGAATGGAAATATTGAGCGATCTTTGCGCGCCGAAGAGAGTGTGACTGCCTTGGCAGCCGCACACTAAAAACGGCCTCACCAACTAAAGCACTTGATAGGTCATCAAGACCATGAACAAGGTTAGACGAGTCCGACGTAGCTATACGTAATTCATACAGGATTGATGGCCACACCCCTATTACAAATACAAGGGGCTCAACGCGCGCAGACAAGTGGCAATTTTTACTCATCTTGAATTTTACATGGTTTCTTTAAAACTACCTTTTTGCACGACAACTTTTCACCTAAGTTCCTCTCTTTTACAGATGACCATCGTGCTACACCCGTCCAGGATACGGCACAACGGAGACACAGGCGCAGACGTGCAGCAGGGACCCGTTCCAAGGATTCTTTTTAGATTAAGACCCTGCGTAAACCTTTTTTTACTATCTCTTGTTGATACACATCCCTCAGATTCTCAGTACAATTGAGAAGGATGCTGACGTCTTGGCATGTGGCCACGTCAGAATAACGCATGTACCTGGACACAAGGGGCTTCTTATAAAGGGCACTATTTAGGCCCGATTTATACCATAAAGACCGAATACCTTAGGGAGTGTTCGGCGTCGCGAGTTTGGCCTTATATGCATCAGCTCTGAATCATGTATTTGGTCAAATGTTGGGTTTGCCCGGCTCCTGTGTTTTGGTGCCTTACGTTCCGCTTTATCGGCTAAGGCAGCACCAGGAGAACTACTGTGGTTGTGCCCTGGTTCATTCGGACGAGCACCTCTGTAGAGAAAGCCGAAAACTTACTGTCATGATATAGCGCGAGACTGGTCAACCACTCGATGACCTATCGGGATATTAGAATTCCTCCGCTTTAACGAAGGGCCATTTCCCGGCCAGGCATATACGCACCCCGAGTTCGGGAGAGCGCGGAGCCACCTGGGGCTATATAGTAGCCCCACCGTCAAACTCCTATGGCTAAGTGAAAGTGTTAAAGCATCATAGTCCGGTTGCCTTGTTCGCTGCGCTATCACCTCCTTATCAGGACCAAGACGTTGGGTTAAGTGTGAACATGCGTCTTTTGCGAGCACCTCCGCATTATATGCGTGGGGGTTGAAGCCGACGACTGCAATCTTTCAGGTTATATACACATATACATAAACGGCCGCACAGGAGGCATCATATTACTTTCAGGCAAAAGTATAAATACAGCCATAATATATTTCATAAAAACATTGTGTTTACAACGGGAATACATGTCACTCAAACATAATATTCTTCGAGCACTAGGCCTCTATCAAACGAGCACCCTCAAGAACTTCTTCAAAATAGTGCTCGGCAGCCACTCGGCCTATGCCGAACCCTGCGCCGCAACGGTGGTAGCATCCATCTCCGCCCAGTATGCTTTGACACGAGCAAAGGCCATCCGCAAGCCTTCTATGCACGCCGACCTCTTCATGGCATTGATGCGTGGCGCCGCACCAAGGAACTGCTGCACTAAGCTGAAATAGTTGTTCGGCTTCGTCGGCCACAGGTGATCTACGACGGACCTCATGGCAAGCCCGGACAATCTATTAAGTTCGGCCCATTCGGCTAGCTGATTAGTCAAGGGAAGCGGACGCTCTGGAACGTTAAATTGCAACCAGAACAGCTTGTCCACTTCACGATCTGTCTGATCTCGGAAGTATTCGACCGCATCGATAGCGCTCGCTGTCAAGTCCATATATGCATCTGCCGAACTCCACAACCGATCCAGAGGGGCATACCGCAGATCTTCGAACTTCCTCTACAACAGAAAGGGCTTCCCAGCCGCAATATCCCCGGCTTCATGCAGCTCCTCCTTCTTCGCCCTCATAGCAGAGCAAGTGTCTTTGGTCGCCATCGTGGCCTTTTCAAGGTCCGCTGCCTTCAATCGGTTCTCTTCTTCAAGGAACTGGCAACGGTCGGCACTGTCTTTTAATTTTACGGCCATCTTGGCCATCTTCTCTTTGCTTTCGCAATGCGCGGCCATCTCGGCTCTTAACTCTTCGGCCGCCTTCAAAGCAGCCGCATTACTAACTCTTGCTTGTTCCTTGGCTCGGGCAAGTTCCGCCCGAAGGGTCTCCACGGTGGCAGCCCCGTCTGCAGTCACAACATATTAAAGATACTGGCATCATGCTGCTCTTATTATGTGACATTCACCAGAAAACATTACTTACCCTGTGACTCGTCAAACCGCTTGTTAACAAGATCGATGTCGGCGTCTGCCGCATCCAGTTGCCGCTTTAGTTCGGCAAACTCATTAGTCTGGCTAGCCACCGGAGCTTCCACCACCTGCACATTACTACCTGGGACTATGATCCTCTGTTCGCCTCCGTTCTCGATGACAACCAGAGTCTCAGGGGCTACTATCTACACAGGGCGCACCTAACATGTGCGGTACTATCAAAACGTATATCATCTCACGTACCTCAAAGCCCGTCGGTAGACTCATAAAGGCTTCATGTAATCCGCTATCGGCAGATGAAATTCTTTCCATCACCGTACCCATCAACGTACGGTGTTCTTCTGAGATGGACGCTCACTCCAATAGCTCCCTCAGTACGTCCGACCGCATACCAGATGGTGCCGGACTCTTTTGTTTGCTCTCTTCGAGAGCCGGACACTGGGGACTTCGGGTGACTATGGGATTATCTTCTGGCCTCACCGGACCCTCCGTGACGACACTTAGAGGTCGCCAGCTTCTTGAGCGGGGGAGTCCGGGGGAGGCGTTTCGCTCTCCATCATCTCCGGAAGAAGATCCCCCGAGGATGAGCTCAGCTGAGAAGGGCTAAGATCCAAACTGCAAGATATATGCTTCGGTTATTTTTCTCAGAGGAAAGGTAGTATATCTTCACTATTAAAGTATTTTTGATCACTTACGGCTCGTTGGAGGGCTGATCCCCGCGCGGACTTTGTGCGGCAAGAGCACCCCCCGAGACAGGACCCTCTGTTGGAGACTTCTTCTCCTGTTTGGAAGCCTTGGTTTCCGGATCCTCAGAGGTAGTCCTCTTCCTCCCCCGTAGCGAGAGAAGGTCGGAGTCTTCTCCTTGGTTACCCTCCCTTATGGAGGCGCTCATTCCCTCGGTTGGAATTGGCAGCGATGGGAGCCCGCTTTCGCCCATATTATTCCCGCCCCCTGTATCATCCTTCGAGGGCTCCGGGCAAGGTGCGAGCTCGAGCATCTTTTCCAGTACCGGATTTTCCAAACCCTCAGGGAGGGGGGCCAAACACCGAATCATCTTCGCCTTTGTTAGCTAATCCTGGTCAAAGGATGATCACTGAGAAATGACGTCATGATAAATAAAAGACAGTGTGTTCGGCTAGAGGATTACTTACTTGTTCGGCGGCGCGATTGCTACTCAGGCCCGCGTCCTCGGTGATGTCCAGACATTCTGTTTGAGGTCCGAAGAATGACTTGTACATTTCCTCGTGCGTCAGGCCGAGGAAACTTTGAATAGCATGCGGACCTTCTGGGTTGAACTCCCACAAGCGAAGGGGCTGGCGCTTGCAAGGCTGGACTCGACGAACCAGCATGACTTGCATTACCATAACCAAATTAAAATCTCCCTCGAAGAGATCTTGAATACGGCTTTGCAGTATAGGCACGTCCTTGGCGGGACCCCAGCTCAGCCCTCTACTAATCCATGACATCAGTTGTGGAGGGGGGGCCCGAGCGGAAAGCAGGGGCAGCCACCCACTTGGCACTTCTGGGGGCTGTGATGTAAAACCACTCCCGTTGCCATAATCCGAACACCTCTAGAAAGGAACCCTTTGGCCACGGAGCTCCTGCAATCTTGCTTATTAAAGCGCCTCCGCACGCTACGTACTGTCCCTCGATTGTCTTCGGCTTCACGTCAAAGGTCTTGAGCCACAAACCGAAGTGAGGGGTAATGCGGAGGAAAGCCTCACACACGACAATAAATGCCGAGATGTGAAGAAAGGAGTCCGGGGCTAGATCGTGGAAGTCTAGCTCGTAATAGAACATCGAACCCCTTATGAAGGGATCAAGAGCGAGGCCTAGACCTCGGAGGAAGTGGGAGATGAACACAACGTCCTCGTTGGGTTTAGGAGTAGGGACGACCTGCCCTCGGGCAGGCAGCCGATGCGAAACCTTGGCGGTCAGGTATCTGGCCTCCCTCAGCTTCTTGATATCCTCTTCCGTAACAGAGGAAGGCATCCATCGGCCTTGAAGGCTGGATCCGGACATGATTGAAGATCCGGAGCACCTGACCTGGGCTTTGGGTGTTAGAACTCGAGGCGGGGGAAGGATTCGATTGAGCACGGGAGGGAAAAAAGTGAAAGCCTTGGCCCTTTATAAAGAGGGTGAATATCAAGTGTCCTCTCCGTGTCCGTTTGGGACTTACCTATAATCTAGGAGTCCTAGACGCGGTTGGGTTACCCACACCCGTATTGATGAGAATCCCGTGATAAGGGGACACGATCTCTCCTTTGACAAGACGTGTCAAAAAACTGCCTCGCGTTATGTGCAGGGCTAGTTAAAGGAAACGGTTCGAATAATCACCGGGCCGTGACATAATGTCGTGTTGCCAAAACAAGTCAGCAAACTGGATTTGTGGAAATGTTATTCTCTCTACGGTGGTATGTGGAACTTATTTTGCAGGGTCGGACACTATCCTTGTATTCAAATTCTTCCGTGATGTATTCGGAGGAGGAACCCGCCTTGCAATGCCGAAGACAACACTGCGCGCCGGACTCATCGTCCTTGAAAGCCTGGTTTAGGGGCTACTGAGGGAGTCCTGGATTAGGGGGTCTCCGGATAGCCGGACTATATCCTTTGGCCGGACTGTTGGACTATGAAGATACAAAATTGAAGACTTCGTCTCGTGTCCGGATGGGACTCTACTTGGCGTATAAGGCAAGCTAGGCAATACGGATATGTGTATCTCCTCCTTTGTAACCGTCCTTGTGTAACCCTAACCTCTCCGGTGTCTATATAAACCGGAGGGTTTTAGTCCGTAGGACAACATACAATCATACCATAGGTGTAACGCCCTCGATGCGGCTATATCTCCCACGTGTCGAAGCATGACTTAGAGGCATAACCGCATTGAAAGCAATGTCGCAAGTGAGGTAATCTTTGCAAACAACCCATGTAATACAATAAGGGAAAATATACATAGTTGGCTTACAATCGCCACTTCACACAATTACATGAATAAAGCATTACATCACCCAAATACAATCAAGGTCCGACTACGGAACCAAAATAAAAGAAGAACCCCAAATGCGACAAGGTCCCCGATCGACCCCAACTGGGCGCCACTACTGATCAACTAAAACGAAACAACATAAAGGACACGATCTTCATCGAGCTCCTCCTTGAGCTTGGTTGCGTCATCTGCACGGTTCAACGGCACCTGCAAACTGGTTTTGGAAGTATCTGTGAGCCACGGGGACTCAGCAATCTCGCACCCTCGTGATCAAGACTATTTAAGCTTATAGGAAGGGTAAAAGGTATGAGGTGGAGCTGCAGCAAGCGACTAGCATATCTGGTGGCTAACCTGTTCGCAAAACAGAGCGAGAAGAGAAGGCAAAGCGCGAGCGAGAAACTATGATCAAGAAGTGATCCTACGTCAAGCATAACTCCAACACCGTGTTCACTTCCCGGACTCCGCCGGAAAGAGACCATCACGGTTACACACGCGGTTGATGTATTTTAATTAAGGTCAACTTCAGGTTTTCTACAACCGGACGTTAACAAATTCCCATCTGCCCATAACCGCGGGCACGACTTTTGAAAGTTCAAATCCCTGCAGGGGGTCCCAACTTACCCCATCACAAGCTCTCACGGTCAACGAAGGATATTCCTTCAAGCGGGAAGACCCGATCAGACTCGGAATCCCGGTTACAAGACATTTCGACAAGGTAAAACTAAACCAGCAACACCGCCCGAATGTGCCGACAAATCCCGATAGGAGCTGCACATATCTCTTTCTCAGGGCACACTCAGATTGTCCTAGGTACGGGTAGGCTAGCCCAGAGTTGCCCTTGGTGGCCACCGGCAGCTGACAGGTGGACCAACACTCAGAGGAGCACTGGCCCGGGGGGGTAAAATAATGATGACCCTTGAGTCTGCAGAACCCAAGGGAAAGAAAAGGCTAGGTGGCGAATGGTAAAACCAATGTTGGGCATTGCTGGAGGAGTTTTACTCAAGACGAACTACCAAGGGGTTCCCATAATAGCCCAACCGCGTAAGGAACGCAAAATCCGGGAACATAACACCGATATGACGAAAACTAGGGCGGCAAGAGTGGAACAAAACACCAGGCATAAGGCCGAGCCTTCCACCCAATAGCAAGTATATAGATGCATTAATTAAATAAGAGATATTGTGATTTCCCAACAAGTAAACATGTTCCAACATTGAACAACATCTCCATGTTCCAACAAGGAACAAACTTCAATATTCACCTGCAACTAACAACGCTATAAGAGGGGCTGAGCAAAGCGGTAACATAGCCAAACAACGGTTTGCTAGGACAAGGTGGGTTAGAGGCTTGGTTCAACAATATAGGAGGCATGATAAGCAAGTGGTAGGTACCGCAGCATAGGCATAGCAAAAGAGCGAGCAACTAGCAAGCAAAGATAGAAGTGATTTTGAGGGTATGATCATCTTGCCTGAAAACCCGCAAGGAAGAAGAACGAGTCCATGAAGAAGACAAACGGGCGTAGTCGAACGGTTCCTCACAAACGCAACATTATCAGAACCAACCTGAAGAAGCAACACCGGAAAGGAGCAAACAACATAGTAAACAACCATCACATAAGCATGGCACGATGCGCAAACAAGTATGATGCATGTCCGGTTTAATGAGGCATGGCATGACAAAGTGCACAAGCAATCCTACAAATTAAGTGGAGCTCACTATGCAACGAGTTGCATATTGACGAAACACCACGTGACTTATTTAGTTCTCTCTTGTTTATGTACCCAACAAGATTAAATGTTGTTAGCATGGCAAGAGGTGAAACATGATGAAACTATCTAATCTAGGCAAGTTTAAATGAGGCCGAAACAACAAAACAACAAGTCTGGAAACTCCTCATATGCATATATTAGGTTTGGTACTGTTCTGCCCTAAACACAATTTTAGGGTTGTTAAACATGCAAGATGAAAGCACCATGTTAAACTAGGCATTTTTCTACCCCATTTACATATAAAGTTTGTTAAATTCAGAGTTACGGTTATTTAGTTATGAATTAAAGCATTTTAGCATGGCATAGGAGCAAATTAATGCAAACAACAGTTTAAGCATTTTAAACATGGGTGAAAGTTGGATATTATGAAACTAAACAAAATTCTAAGCAAGTTTCATATATAACTTATTTAGATCCGATGCACGGTTGAGAAGTTATTAAATGCATGAAGTTAAGGTCCTAATCTGTAAAAACAGTAATTCACTGGATAAACGGACAAATTCGTGGAACAGAAAAAAAACATGACATGGGCCAGATCTGCTGGGACTGGGCTGCTCACATTGGGCCTTACAGGTCGGTTGAGGAGCGCTGGGCCTTAGGGCGCTACGGCTGGAGAGGCCCAGGCAGCGGGGCGACGTGGAGATGGGCCGGCTCAGGAGGAGCTGGGCTGCTGGCCTAGGGCACCATTGGGCCTAGGCGCGAGGCCGGCCCAGGGAGGCAGCGACTCGGTCGTCTCCCCCGATCAGGAGGCCGGCCGAGGTCGGTGGCGGCTCACGACGGGACGGCGGCACCGGCGAAGGAGATCCGGCAGGGATGACGATGGGGCAAGGCAGGGAAGACCAGGAATGAGTAGATCCGGGCGTGGAGAGCTCGGATCTGGTGACGGACGAGGCCGAGGAGGCCGGCGATGACCTCGGCGTTGGATCCTGCGAAGATGGGGAGGCACTTAAAGCAGAGGGAGAGCACGGGAGAAAAGGAGGAGAAGAGAAGGCGCGACCTGGGGTTGGCGGCGGCGGATCCAGAGGCCTGATCGCCGGAGGCTGTGGCGGGGAGAAGATGGTCGGGCCGCGCGAGATGCTCGGGATCGCGCTGCCCCCGATCCGGATCGAGCGAGGCACCGGGGAAGCGAGGAGATCCAGGCGGCGGCGAGATTCGGGCCCGCTTCGTCTCGGCGCGGGCCGAACATGGGCCGGGCGGGCCTCGGCGGCGGGGAAGTCAAGGGGGGCGATGTGGCGTGCTCCCATAGGCCCGGGGCAGCGGGGACGGCGGCGCTGGCCCGTGGGACGACGACAAGTGGCGGCGGGGGGGTTTGGCCGGTCCAGAAAATGAGGGCGGCGGTGCTGATTTTTAAGGAAGGAGTTGTCTGCTGCCAAAAATGGAAGGGAGGGGGTGTTATATAGGGCAGGTTTAGGGTTAGGGGGGATTAGGAGGGGTTTTTGAAGCGTTTCGGAGCCTCTGATCGTGATCTGACGGTCCGGAACGGAGGGGGTTTAGGTGGGCTGCAGATGGGTTGTGAAAAATGGGTTGGACTGAGATGAGAGGAGAGGAGTGCAGCCCGACAACTGTTTCCAGAGACCGAAAACATCCGAGGTTTGACCGGCTATATTGCCGCTATAGTTTAACGGTTGGGCTGTCAAACGAACTCCGAATGCAATGAAACTTGACAGGCGGTCTAGCTACACTAAAATAAGACCACACGTCAACTCTCATCCCATTCCGAGAACATTTACCGGCCACTTATAAAATACTATTTCGGACGTGCCGCGGGCGCGTGCAAGTGTGTCTGGGCTCAGAATGGACAACGGATGGCACTGGGGGAACCCGGACGGATGCATGGTTTGAAAACATGATGCAATGCACATGATGATAAGATGAAATGCAACACACAAGCGATTGACATGGCAACAACAGTGAATAATTGAAAGACACCTGGCACATCGGTCTCGGGGCGTTACAATAGGCTAGCTTCTAGGGTTTAGCCTCTCTAATCTCGTGGTAGATCTACTCTTGTACTACCCATATCATCAATATCAATCAAGCATGACGTAGGGTTTTACCTCCATCAAGAGGGCCCGAACCTGGGTAAAACATTATGTCCCCTGCCACCTGTTACCATCCGCCTTAGACGCACAGTTCGGGACCCCCTACCCGAGATCCGCCGGTTTTGACACCGACATAGGGGATGTAGGTGGTACGGTTTACCCGTCGAAAGAGCTAATGCTTCTGAAAGACTGTGTCTCGGTCATCCATTTCTCAAACATCATGTAGTGCGACCAATTCAACGGAGGAGATCGAGTCTTGTGGGGAAAAGTGCGCAAACCTCTGTAGAGTGTACAAAGTAATCATGATTAGACGTGTCCCCAGTTATGGACATGTTGAGTATCTAGTGCTTGAATTATTATGTTGATCTCATCACTTTACTTAATTAATATGTTGGGTTAATGATTACTTTAATTTGGGATTGAGATGGGGTTTACCATTCTCAATGTTTATCATCTACCATGGTAGTTAAATAAAATATATTCAATTGTTGTAGGGAAAATTTGGCTTTTCGCAAAAACATATTAACCATAGAGCCTCCACCAGCCAAATATGCATGTAGTTATAGCTATTACCTGTTTCTTGCTCTATAGTGTTTTTGCCAGCATATTCCACGTGCTGGCCCATTTTCAGGCTGCAACGTATTATGTTGCAGACTTATCAGACAAAGAGTAAGGTGCTCTAGGTCGTTGTCGTGCACTCAGCTATTCCGTTGGAGTTGATGGACTCGCTTTATCTTCCAAGCCTTCCGTTGTTATCGTATTTAGATGGCCTTAAGCCATATTATTGTAATAAGTACTCTTTTACGAGTTATTCGATGTAATAAGTGTGTGATTGCAACTCTGTTATAAATCCTTCGAAGTACTATGTGTGTCGACATTACCGATCCAGGGATGACACTTATGCACAGAGATTTGACCGTTTGAGGTCGGATCGCTACAGTTTAGATCTGAAATCATGGCACCCGGGCCCAAAGTGACAAGCATTAAGCATGGCAAAGTCATAGCAACATCAATCTAAGAACATGGTGGATACTAGGGATCAAGCCCTAACAAAACTAACTCGATTACATGATGAATCTCATCCAACTCATCACCGACCAGCGAGCCTACGAAGAAGTTACTCACTCACGGTGGGGAGCATCATGGAATTGGCGATGGCGAAGGGTTGGGATGACGAAGAACGAAGACCCCCCTCTCTGGAGCCCCAAACGGACTCCAGATCTGCCCTCTCGAGGAAGAACGGGGCTTGGCGGCGGCTCCGTCTCGTGGATCATGATAATTCTTTCTCCCTGATTTTTTTCTCCGAAAATAGGATTTTATAGCGTTGGTTTCAGGGTCAGCAGGGCCACCAAGTGGGGACAACCCACCTGGGCGCGCTAGGAGAGGGGGGCGCGCCCTGGTGGGTTGTGCCCAGCCAGGTGCCCCTCTCCAGCAGGTCTTGGCTCCAGAAATTCTTATTATTGATATAAAAAATCCTCGCAAAGTTTCGTTCCATTCTGAGAACTTTTATTTCTGCACAAAAACAACATCATGGTAGTTCTGCTGACAACAGCGTTAGTCCAGGGTTAGTTTCATTCAAATCATGCAAATTAGAGTCCAAAACAAGAGGAAAAGAGTTAGGAAAAGTAGATACGTTCGAGATGTATCAGACCTAAATGGCAGTGCCACAAATAAGTTGCACTATTATTATTAACTTTGCATCTTTTGGCATCAATATTATGAATATGTGTATCACCACGATCGAGATTCAACAAAAATAGACCACTCATCAAGGGTGCATGACCATAAAAGATATTATTCATATAAATAGAACAACCATTATTCTTTGATTTAAATGAATAACTGTCTCGCGTCAAACAAGATACAGATATGATGTTCATGCTCAACGCTGGCACCAAATAACAGTTATTCAGGTCTAAAACTAACCCCGAAGGTATATGTAGAGGTAGTGTGCCGAGGGCGATCACATCGACCTTGGAACCATTTCCAACGCGCATCATCACCTCGTCCTTAGCCAATCTTCATTTAATCCGTAGCCCCTGTTTCGAGTCACAAATATGAGCAACAGAACCAGTATCAAATAGCCAGGCGCTACTACGAGCATTAGTAAGGTACACATCAATAACATGTATATCAAATATACCTTTCACTTTACCATCCGACTTATCCGCCAAATACTTGGGGTAGTTCCGCTTCTAGTGACCAGTCCCTTTGCAGTAGAAGCCCTCAGTTTCAGGCTTAGGTCCAGACTTGGGCTTCTTCTCGAGAGAAACAACTTGCTTGCTATTCTTCTTGAAGTTCCCCTTCTTCCCTTTTCCCTTTTTCTTGAAACTAGTGGTCTTGTTAACCATCAACACTTGATGCTCCTTCTTGATTTCCACCTCCGCAGCCTTAAGCATTGCAAAGAGCTCGGGAATTGTCTTTTCCATCCCTTGCATATTATAGTTCATCACGAAGCCTTTATAGCTTGGTGGTAGTGATTGAAGAACTCTGTCAATGACACTATCATCCGGAAGATTAACTCCCAGTTGAGTCAAGTGGTTATGGTACCCGGACATTCTGAGTATGTGTTCACTGACAGAACTATTCTCATCCATCTTGCAGCTATAGAACTTGTTGGAGATTTCATATATCTCAACTCAGGCATTTGCTTGAAATATTAACTTCAACTCCTGGAACATCTCATATGGTCCATGACGTTCAAAACGTCTTTGAAGTCCCGATTCTAAGCCGTAAAGCATGGCACACTAAACTATCGAGTAGTCATCAGATTTAGCTTTCCAGACGTTCATAACATCCGGAGTTGCTCCTGCAGCAGGCCTCACACCTAGTGGTGCATCAAGGACGTAATTCTTTTGTGCAACAATGAGGATAATCCTCAAGTTACGGACCCAGTCTGTGTAGTTTCTACCATCATCTTTCAACTTAGCTTTCTCTAGGAATGCATTAAAATTCAAGGGAACAGTAGCACGGGCCATTGATCTACAACATAGATATGAAAAAACAACCAGGACCTAGTTCATGATAAATTTAAGTTCAGTTAATCATATTACTAAAGAACTCCCACTTAGATAGACATCCCTCGAGTCATCTAAATGATCACGTGATCCATATCAACTAAACCATGTCTGATCATCACGTGAGATGGAGTAGTTTTCAATGGTGAACATCTCTATGTTGATCATATCTACTATATGATTCATGTTCAAACTTTCGGTCTCAGTGTTCCGAGGCCATCTCTGTACATTCTAGGCTCGTCAAGTTTAACCCGAGTATTATGCATGTGCAAAATTGTCTTACACCCGTTGTATGTGAACGTAGAGCTTATCACACCCGATCATCACGTGGTGTCTCGGCACGACGAACTGTCGCAACGGTGCATACTCAGGGAGAACACTTATACCTGGAAATTTAGTGAGGGATCATCTTATAATGCTACCACCGTACTAAGCAAAATAAGATGCATAAAAGATAAACATCACATGCAATCAAAATATCTGACATGATATGGCCATCATCATCTTGTGCCTTTGATCTCCATCTCCAAAGCACCGTCATGATCTCCATCATCACTGGCTTGACACATTGATCTCCATTGTAGTGTTGTTGTCGTCTCGCCAACTATTGCTTCTACGACTATCACTAACGCATAGTGATAAAGTAAAGCAATTACATGGCGATTCCATTTCATACAATAAAGCGACAACCATAAGGCTCCTGTCAGCTGCCGATAACTTTTACAAAACATGATCATCTCATACAATAACGTATATCACATCATGTCATCACCATATCACATCACAACATGCCCTGCAAAAACAAGTTAGACGTCCTCTACTTTGTTGTTGCAAGTTTTGCGTGGCTGCTACAGGCTTCTAGTAAGAACCGTTCTTACATATGCATCAAAACCACAACGATTTTTCGTCAAGTGTGTTGTTTTAACCTTCAACAAGGACCGACCGTAGTCAAATTCGATTGAACTAAATTTGGAGAAACAGACACCCTCCAGCCACCTTTATGCAAAACTAGTTGCATGTCTGTCGGTGGAACCGGTCTCATGAACGTGGTCATGTAAGGTTGGTCCAGGCCGCTTCATACAACAATACCGCCAAATAAAAATAAGATGTTGGTGGTAAGCAGTATGACTATGATCGCCCACAACTCTTTGTGTTCTACTCGAGCATATGATCTACGCATAGACCTGGCTCGGATGCCACTATTAGGGAATGTAGCATGCAATTTTAAAAAAATTCCTACGATCACGCAAGATCTATCTAGGAGATGCATAGCAACGAGAAGGGCAGAGTGTGTCCACGTACCCTCGTAGATCAAAAGCGGAAGCGTTAGGTTAACGCGATTGATGTAGTTGAACGTCTTCGCGATCCAACCAATCAAGTACCGAATGTACGACACCTCCGAGTTCAGCACACGTTCAGCCCGATGACGCCCCTCGAACTCTTGATCCAGCAAAGTGTTGAGGGAGAGTTTCGTCAGCACGACGGCATGGTGACGGTGATGGTGATGTGATCTGCGCAGGGCTTCACCTAAGTGATACGTCTCCAACGTATCTATAAGTTTTTATTGTTCCATGTTATTATATTATTTGTTTTGGATGTTTAATGGGCTTTAATATGCTCCTTTATATTATTTTTTGGACTAACCTATTAACCGGAGGCCCAGTGCCAGTTTTTGTTTTTTTTTCCTATTTTAGAGTTTCGCAGAAAAGGAATACCAAATGGAGTCCAAATGGAATGAAACCTTCGTGATGATCTTTGTTGGACCGAAAGCAAACCAGGAGACTTGGAGTGGAAGTATGGAACTCCGCAAGGCGGCCACGAGGTAGGAGGGTGCGCCTAGGGGGGTAGGCGCGCCCCCCACCCTCATGGGCCCCTCGTAACTCCACCGACGTACTTCTTTCGCCTATATATACTTGCTACCTCTTGAGCACTGCATTGGATTTCCCCGAAAAGGAGAGGATGATGCAGCAAAGTAGCGTAAGTATTTCCCTCCGTTTTTGAGAACCAAGGTATCAATCCAGTAGGAGGCTACGCGCGAGTCCCTCGTACCTACACAAAAACAATAGCTCAACGCAACCAACGCGCTTAGGGGTTGTCAATCCCTTCACGGTCACTTACAAAAGTGAGATCTGATAGAGATGATGAATAATATTTTTTGGTATTTTTGGTATAGAGATGCAAAGTAAAAAGTAAAAGCAAAGTAAAAGCAAAGCAATAATAAAGTGATGAATATTGATATGATGAGAAAGAGACCCGGGGCCATAGGTTTCACTAGTGGCTTCTCTCAAGAGCATAAGTATTCTATGGTGGGTGAACAAATTACTGTTGAGCAATTGACAGAATTGAGCATAGTTATGAGAATATCTAGGTATGATCATGTATATAGGCATCATGTCCGATACAAGTAGACCGACTCCTGCCTGCATCTACTACTATTACTCCACTCATCGATCGCTATCCAGCATGCATCTAGAGTATTAAGTTAAAAACAGAGTAACGCCTTAAGCAAGATGACATGATGTAGAGGGATAGTTTCAAGCAATATGATAAAAAAAAACCATCTTGTTATCCTCGATGGCAACAATACAATACGTGCCTTGCTGCCCCTTCTGTCACTGGGAAAGGACATTGCAAGATCGAACCCAAAGCTAAGCACTTCTCCCATGGCAAGAAAAACCAATCTAGTAGGCCAAACCAAACTGATAATTCGAAGAGACTTGCAAAGATAACCAATCATACATAAAAGAATTCAGAGAAGATTCAAATATTATTCATAGATAGACTTGATCATAAACCCACAATTCATCAGTCTCAATAAACACACCGCAAAAAGAAGATTACATCGAATAGATCTCCATAAGAGAGGGGGAGAACATTGTATTGAGATCCAAAAAGAGAGAAGAAGCCATCTAGCTACTAACTATGGACCCGTAGGTCTGAAGTAAACTACTCACACTTCATCGGAGGGGCTTGGATGATGATGTAGAAGCCCTCCGTGATCGATGCCCCCTCCGGTGGAGCTCTGGAACAGGCCCCAAGATGGGATCTCGTGGATACAGAAAGTTGCGGCGGTGGAATTAGGTTTTTGGCTCCATCCCCGATCGTTTGGGGGTACATAGGTATATATAGGAGGAAGAAGTACGTCGGTGGAGCTTCGAGGGGCCCATGAGGCAGGGGGCGCGCCCTAGGGGGGGCGCCCTCCACCCTTGTGGCCGCCTCATGGCTTTCTTGACGGAGGGTCCAAGTCTCCTGGATCTTATCTGATGAGAAAATCACGTTTCCGAAGGTTTCATTCCGTTTGGACTCCGTTTGATATTATGTTTCTCCGAAACACTGAAATAGGCAAAAAAACAGCAATTATGGGTTGGGCCTCCGGTTAATAGGTTATTCCCAAGAATAATATGAAAGTGGAAAATAAAGCCCAATATAGTCCAAAACAGTAGATAATATAGCATGGAGCAATCAAAAATTATAGATACGTTGGAGACGTATCAAGCATCCCCAAGCTTAATTCCTGCTCGTCCTCGAGTAGGTAAATGATAAAAATAGAATTTTTGATGCGGAGTGCTACTTGGCATAATTTTAATGTAATCCTTCTTAATTGTGGTATGAATATTCAGATCTGAAAGATTCAAGAAAAAAATTCATATTGACATAAAAATGAGAATACTTCAAGCATACTAACTAAGCAATTATGTCTTCTCAAAATAACATGGCCAAAGAAAGTTCATCCCTACAAAATCGTATAGTTTAGTCATGTTTCATTTTCGTCACACAAGAATGCTCTCATCATGCACAACCCCGATGACAAGCCAAGCAATTGTTTCATACTTTAGTAATCTCAAACCTATAAACTTTCACGCAATATATGAGCGCGAGCCATGGACATAGCACTATGGGTGGAATAGAATATAATGAGGGGGTTATGTGGAGAAGACAAAAAAGGAGAAAGTCTCGCATCAACGAGGCTAATCAATGGGCTATGGAGATGCCCACCGATTGATGTTAATGCAAGGAGTAGGGATTGCCATGCAACGGATGCACTAGAGCTATAAATGTATGGAAGCTCAACAAAAGAAATTAGTGGGTGTGCATCCAACTTGCTTGCTCATGAAGACCTAGGGCACTTGAGGAGGCCCATTGTTGCAATATACAAGCCAAGTTCTATAACTAAAAATTCCCACTGGTATATGAAAGTGATAACATGAGAGACTCTCTACTATGAAGATCATGGTGCTACTTTGAAGCACAAGTGTGGTAAAAGGATAGTAACATTGTCCCTTCTCTCTTTTTCTCTCATTTTTTTATTTTTTGGGGCCTTTTCTTTTTTTATGGCCTTTCTCTCTTTTTTGGGCTTCTCTTTTTTAATGGCCTTTCTCTTTTTTTATTCCTCACTAGGGACAATGCTCTAATGATGATCATCACACTTCTATTTATTTACAACTCAATGATTACAACTCGATACTAGAAGAAAGATGACTCTATATGAATGCCTCCGGCGGTGTACCGGGATATGCAATGAACCAAGAGTGACATGTATGAAAGAATTATGAACGGTGGCTTTGCCACAAATACTATGTCAACTACACGATCATGCTAAGCAATATGACGATGATGAATGTGTCATGATGAACGGAATGATGGAAAGTTGCATGGCAATATATCTCGGAATGGCTATGGAAATGCCATAATAGGTAGGTATGGTGGCTGTTTTGAGGAAGATATAAGGAGATTTATGTGTGAAAGAGCGTATCATATCACGGGGTTTGGATGCACCGGCGAAGTTTGCGCCAACTCTCAATGTGAGAAAGGGCAATGCACGGTACCGAAGAGGCTAGCAAGGATGGAAGGGTGAGAGTGCGTATAATCCATGGACTCAACATTAGTCATAAAGAACTCACATACTTATTGCAAAAATCTATAAGTCATCAAAAACCTCAGCACTACGCGCATGGTCCTAGGGGGATAGATTGGTAGGAAAATACCATCGCTCGTCCCCGACCGCCAGTCATAAGGAAGACAATCAAATAACACCTCATGTTTCAAATTTGTTGCATAACGTTTACCATACGTGCATGCTACGGGACTTGCAAACTTCAACACAAGTATTTTTCAATTTCACAACTACTCAACTAGCATGACTTTGATATTATTACCTCCATATCTCAAAACAATCATCAAGCATCAAACTTTTCTTAGTATTCAACACACTCATACGAAAGTTTTATTATTAATCTTGCATACCAAGCATATTAGGATTTTAAGAAAATTACCATGATATTAAGACTCTCAAAATAATCTAAGTGAAGCATGAGAGATCAATAGTTTCTATAAAACAAATCCACCACCGTGCTCTAAAAGATATAAGTGAAGCACTAGAGCAAAACTATAAAGCTCAAAAGATATAAGTGAAGCACATAGAGTATTCTATCAAATTCCAAATCATGTATGGCTCTCTCAAAAGGTGTGTGCAGAAAGGATTATTGTGGTAGACTAACAAGCAAAGACTCAAATCATAAAAGACGCTCCAAGCAAAACACATATCATGTGGTGAATAAAAATATAGCTCCAAGTAAAGTTACCGATGGAAGTAGATGAAAGAGGGGATGCCTTCCGGGGCATCCCCAAGCTTTGGCTTTTAGGTGTCCTTAGATTATCTTGGGGGTTCCATGAGCATCCCCAAGCTTAGGCTCTTTGCCACTCCTTGTTCCATAATCCATCAAATCTTTACCCAAAACTTGAAAACTTCACAACACAAAACTTAAAGTAGAAAATCTCGTGAGCTCCGTTAGCGAAAGAAAACAAAAGACCACTTCAAGGTACTGTAATGAACTCACTATTTATTTATATTGCTGTTAAACCTACTTTATTCCAACTTATCTATGGATTATAAACTATTTTACTAGCCATAGATTCATCAAAATAAGCAATCAACACACGAAAAACAGAATCTGTCAAAAACAGAACAGTCTGTAGTAATCTGTAGCTAGCGCAAGATCTGGAACCCAAAAAATTCTAAAATAAATTGCTGGACGTGATTAATTTATCTATTAATCATCTGCAAAAAGAATTAACTAAATATCGCTTTCCAAATAAAAATTACAGCAGTTCTCGTGAGCGCTAAAGTTTCTGTTTTTTACAGCAAGTTCAACAAGACTTTCCCCAAGTCTTCCCAATGGTTCTACTTGGCACAAACACTAATTAAACACAAAAACACAACCAAAATAGAGGCTAGATAATTTATTTATTACTAAACAGGAGCAAAAAGCAAAGAATAAAAATAAAATTGGGTTGCCTCCCAACAAGTGTTATCGTTTAACGCCCCTAGCTAGGCATAACAAGCTAGGATAGATCTAGGTATCGCCATCTTTGGTTTTCAATTTTTTAGCGGAATCAAGCTCGAATCCGGGAGGTTCTTTACGTTTCCCTTCATATTCTGAAATTTTTAGATCTAAATAATCCAACCGCTTATTGCAAAGGGTAATCAACATATTCGTGCGGTGAATATTTCAACTAATGTTCTTAAGAGGTTCAAGAGATTTCTGCAAGATTTTAGTAACTTCACAATTTTTTTTCAAAAACTTGTGTCTCTTCCTGAGTAGGATGAGGCCCCTTTTGTTGAGGTAGTGTTCCCACTATTCCTTCTGTAATTTCAAGTGCAATATGGGGATCGATTTCAATAAAATTGCCTTTGGCAACGCAATCCAAGAGTTGTCTATGAGACATATTTAATCCAACATAAAAATTGCGAAGCAAAATTCTCAGATTTATTTTAGAGGTACAATTATGATGAGATTCCATTATTCTTAACCAGGCATCTTTTAGGTTTTCTCCTAACCTTTGTTTAAAGTGAAAGATTTCGAACTCAGGGGTCAACGGAGAAGATAAGGGACTAGCCATAACGACAAGCAAACAAACTAACACACAAGCAAACAAAAGGCAAACGGGCAAAAGAGGCAAATAGAGAGAGACGGAGGATAGAGAGAGGGGGGGCGAATAAAATGGCAAGGGTGAAGTGGGGAAGAGGAAAACGAGAGGCAAATGGAAAATAATGTAATGCGGGAGATAGGGATTGTGATGGGTACTTGGTATGTTGACTTTTCCGCAGACTCCCCGGCAACGGCGCCAGAAATTCTTCTTGCTACCTCTTGAGAACTGCGTTGGATTTCCCCGAAGAGGAGAGGATGATGCAGCAAAGTAGCGTAAGTATTTCCCTCAGTTTTTGAGAACCAAGGTATCAATCCAGTAGGAGGCTACGCGCGAGTCCCTCGTACCTACACAAAAACAATAGCTCAACGCAACCAACGCGCTTAGGGGCTGTCAATCCCTTCATGGTCACTTACAAAAGTGAGATCTGATAGAGATGATGAATAATATTTTTTGGTATTTTTGGTATAGAGATGCAAAGTAAAAAGTAAAAGCAAAGTAAAAGCAAAGCAATAATAAAGTGATGAATATTGATATGATGAGAAAGAGACCCGGGGCCATAGGTTTCACTAGTGGCTTCTCTCAAGAGCATAAGTATTCTATGGTGGGTGAACAAATTACTGTTGAGCAATTGACAGAATTGAGCATAGTTATGAGAATATCTAGGTATGATCATGTATATAGGCATCACGTCCGAGACAAGTAGACCGACTCCTGCCTGCATCTACTACTATTACTCCACTCATCGACCGCTATCCAGCATCCATCTAGATTATTAAGTTAAAAACAGAGTAACGCCTTAAGTAAGATGACATGATGTAGAGGGATAGTTTCATGCAATATGATAAAAACCCCATCTTGTTATCCTCGATGGCAACAATACAATATGTGCCTTGCTGCCCCTTCTGTCACTGGGAAAGGACACCGCAAGATCAAACCCAAAGCTAAGCACTTCTCCCATGGCAAGAAAAACCAATCTAGTAGGCCAAACCAAACTGATAATTCGAAGAGTCTTGCAAAGATAACCAATCATACATAAAAGAATTCAGAGAAGATTCAAAGATTATTCATAGATAGACTTGATCATAAACCCACAATTCATCGGTCCCAACAAACACACCGCAAAAAGAAGATTACATCGAATAGATCTCCACAAGAGAGGGGGAGAACATTGTATTGAGATCCAAAAAGAGAGAAGAAGCCATCTAGCTACTAACTATGGACCCGTAGGTCTGAAGTAAACTACTCACACTTCATCGGAGGGGATTGTATGATGATGTAGAAGCCCTCCATGATCGATGCCCCCTCCGGCGGAGCTCCGGAACAGGCCCCAAGATGGGATCTCGTGGATACAGAAAGTTGCGGCGATGGAATTAGGTTTTTGGCTCCGTCCCAGATCAGTTGGGGGTACGTAGGTATATATAGGAGGGAGAAGTACGTCGGTGGAGCTTCAAGGGGCCCACGAGGTAGGGGGCGCGCCCTAGGGGGGCGCCCTCCACCCTCGTGGCTGCCTCATGGCTTTCTTGACGGAGGGTCCAAGTCTCCTGGATCTTATCTGATGAGAAAATCACGTTTCCGAAGGTTTCACGTTTGGACTCCGTTTGATATTCTGTTTCTCCGAAACACTGAAATAGGCAAAAAAAACAATTCTGGGATGGGCCTCTGGTTAATAGGTTAGTCCCAAAAATAATATAAAAGTGGAAAATAAAGCCCAATATAGTCCAAAAAAGTAGATAATATAGCATGGAGCAATCAAAAATTATAGATACGTTGGAGACGTATCAATACTCTTATACCCTAGATCGATCGCAGAGAGCCACGAAACCACTTTTCCACCACCGCAACCTTCTATACCCGTGAGATCCCATCTTGGGGCCTCTTCCGGCGATCTGCCAGAGGGGGAATCGATCACAGAGGGCTTCTACATCAACACCATTGCCTCTCCGATGAAGCGTGAGTAGTTTACCACAGACCTTCGGATCCATAGTTATTAGCTAGATGGCTTCTTATCTCTCTTTGATTCTCAATACAAAGTTCTCCTCGATGTTCTTGGAGATCTATTCGATGTGATACTCTTTTGTGGTGTGTTTTCCGAGATCTGATGAATTGTGGGTTTATGAACAAGATTATCTATGAATATTATTTGGTTCTTCTCTGAATTCTTATATGCATGATTTGATATCTTTGCATGTCTCTTCGAATTATCGGTTTAGGTTGGCCTACTATATTGATCTTTCTTGCAATTGGAGAAGTGCTTAGCTTTGGGTTCAATCTTGCGGTGTCCTTTCCCAATGACAGTAGGGGAGCAAGGCACGTATTGTATTGTTGCCATCGACGATAAAAAGATGGGGTTTATATCATATTGTTTGAGTTTATCCCTCTACATCATGTCATCTTGCTTAATGCGTTACTATGTTCTTATCAACTTAATACTCTAGATGCATGCTGGATAGCGGTTGATGTGTGGAGTAATAGTAGTAGATGCAGAATCATTTCGATCTACTTGACACGGACGTGTTGCCTATATTCATGATCATTGCCTTAGATATTCTCATAATTATGCGCTTTTCTATCAATTGCTCGGAAGTAATTTGTTCACACACCGTAATACATGCTATCTTGAGAGAAGCCACTAGTGAAACATATGGCCCCCGGATCTCTTTCTTATTATATTACATCTCTTTTATTTACATTGCATCCCATTTACTATTTTGTAATCTTTACTTTCCAATCTATACAACAAAAATACCAAAAATATTTACTTTACTATCTTTATCAGATCTCACTTTTGCGAGTGTCGTGAAGGGATTGACAACCCCTTTATCACGTTGGTTGCAAGGTAAGGTTCTTGATTGTTTGTGCATGTAGCGACCTGACCCGAATGGATCACGTCTACTATGTTACGGTGTCATCCCTGGATCAGTAATGCTGACACCACACAGTACATCGAGGTTTTATAGCAGAGTTGCAATCACACACTTATTACATCGATGGCTCAAAAAGAACTTATTACAATAAATATGGCTGAAGGCCATCTAATATCGATAACAGCGGAAGACTCGGAAGATAAATGGGTCCATCAACTCCAGCGGCATCACTGAGTATAGGGCCACGACCTAAAAGCTCTTTACTCGTCGTCTGAAAAGTCTGCAACATGAGAAGTTGCAGCCCGAAAACGGGTCAGCACATGGAATATGCTGGCAAAGTAACACATAGAGAGTAATGGAATGAAACAGCTATACTATATGCATATATGGCTGGTGGAAAGCTCTATGGTTACAGTTTTGCGTAAAGCCAGTTTTTCCCTACTGCAAAGGAATAAGTATATTTAACTATCATGGTGGTTGTGAAACATTGAGAATGGTTGACAGCATTCTCAATCCCAATTAAAAGTACAATTAAAACCCAACAACATTAATTAGAAGTAACATGTTGAGATTCACATGATATTCAAGTACTAGATACTCAAGTTGTCCATAACCGGGGACACGGCTAATCATGATTAGTTTGTACACTCTGCAGAGGTTTGCGCACTTTTCCCCACATGACTCGATCGCCTCCGTTTGTTTTCTCGCACTACATGGTGTTTGAGAAACGGATGACCGAGACATAGTCTTTCAGAAGCGCTAGCACCTTACATGTGGGGTAGACCGATACACCTACTTCCCCTACATCTGCTAGTCCACCCCGTAAGAGTTCGCACAACTTAGTCAACTATGCCAGAGCCCATAGTAGCATGTGGCTGCACACGGAAGTTTCTAGCATGAAAGATCTTATGATCCCTTTGAGCCTGGGTGGCGGTCCAAAAAAACAGGCAAGTCCTGATAGACATCAGGTGCCTCAATCCACCCAGATGTGTGTTTAAGTTGCCACCTTAGATAAACCATTAAAATTATCAATCTCACATCTGTCATGGATATCACTCACCCAATCCACGTCTACTAGCATAGCATGGCATAATAAGCAAACGTAGAAGTAACTCCCAAAGGTTTCATAATAATACAGGTAATAGGTACTACCTCATCTACTTCCCATCCCACAATTTAATTAGATCCTAATCATGAAATGTGTGAGGATTGATCTAATGCAATAAAACATGGGTTGTAGAAAAGGTATGATCAAAGTGTTACTTGCCTTGCTGATGATCTGCGAGTCCTAGGGTTTCGAAGTAACAGGCGGCGCAATCTGGGTAATCTATCGCAGACAAACAACAAGCACACAATAAGTACACATCTAATACACAGGTAAAACTCGAACAAGAGAACGAACCAGAAAGTTCAACTTAAGAACTCCGGTTGCAAAGAAAGAACGAACCGAACAAACGACGGAAAACAAACGGCGGAAGAAAACAACTCGGTTCTAGCAAGTTGAAACTAGGTCAAAATTTTACTGTAGCAAAAGCTTATTCAAGTTGATTAGACGGAACGGCGGTTTCGAGACGAAACTCCAGGCGCTTGAATCACCTGATTCCGATAAACGAGCGAAAAGAAAGACTAGAAAGAAGATCGGATCTGAGATCGCGATCGCGGAATAAATCCGACGAAAAGAAAAAGAAGAACGGTTAAACGAACGGACATCGTTAACCTAGAAGAATCCGGTGATCACGTTCGTTAGGACGAACGGTCCGGCGAACGGTCCAAAGGCAACTAAATCGGAGAAGAAAACGAATTCGATCTAGGGTTTCGGAGAAGAAAACCGAACGAAAAACCGATCTAGAAAACCGGAACGGTTTAGAGAAGAAAAGAATCGGAACGATTAGAAGAAAACGATCCGAGAAAAAGAATAGATGTAGCGCGGGGCTACCTCCGGCGAGGGGCTCCGGCGGCGTGGGCGTGGGCGGCGGCGGCACGGGTGTGGGGTGGCGGCGCGGCGCGGGTGAGGCGGTGGCGCGGCGGTGACGCAGGGCGCGGGCGGCGGCTTAGGTGCGGCGGCGGCGGCTTAGGGCGGCGCGGCGCGGGGTGTGGTGGAGCTCTAGGCTTTGGGTTTGATGATTTAGAGGGGGGGTGCTTGGGTATTTATATGGGTGAGGAGGAGGTTTACTTGGGGTAGGGGACAAGAATTAGACTAGGAATAGGAATAGAAAAAAGGAAAGGAAAAGATCTAGAAATAGAAAAGGAATATACGGAAGTAGGACAAAAGTCCTACTAGGATTCGGTTTAGAGCAAGAGGCGAGGCGGCGGCCTCCTGCACCAGCGCTAGGCGCGCGCGGCTCCCTGGGGGCGGTGGCCTTTGGCCCGGGTGGGCCTTGGCCTGGCCGGCCTTGGTCCAGTTTTTTTTGTTTTTTTTAACTGATTTCGCGCGCAGAAAAAAATAAAAAGAGAACTAAATGAACTCCGAAAAAAATCTAAAGTAAATTTTCTCCGACTCCTAAAAATGAGTCGAACAAAATGAACTTTTCTCCGGACCTAAAATGCAATTTTTCAAAACGCGCATTTTTCCCTATCCAAATAAAATGCAAATAAACACCGGAAAACAAAAATTGATCTATTTATTATATCTTCATTTTTCCTAAATTTGGGAAAGTCATATTATTCCCTCTCTCATATATTTTGACACCGGAAAAATTATTGAAGATAAAATAAATAAATCAAATGATCCTATTTTCAAAATTCGAGAAAACTCTCAAATATGAAAATAACGAAATCTCCAACTCTCTCCGAGGGTCCTTGAGTTGCGTGAAATTTCCAGGATCAACCAAAATGCAAGAAAATATGATATGCATATGATCTAGTGTATAACATTCCAAATTGAAAATTTGGGATGTTACAAACCTACCCCCCTTAAGATGAATCTCACCCTCAAGATTCGGGTTGGCTAGAAAATAGGTGAGGGTGGTCCTTGAGCAATTCTTCTTCTCTCTCCCAGGTGGCTTCATCCTCTGAGTGGTGGTTCCACTGAACTTTGCAAAACTTGATAACCTTGCTGCGAGTAACTCTACTGGCAACATCGAGAATCTTGACTGGCTTCTCCTCATACGTTAGGTCATCCTTTAACTGAATCGCTTCTAATGGCACTGTATCTCTTAGCGGTACCTCCGCCATCTCGGCGTGACATCTCTTCAGCTGAGAAACATGGAATACATCATGAACTCCTGACAGTCCCTCTGGTAATTCCAACTTATACGCGACTTCTCCCATACGTTTCAATATCTTAAATGGTCCAACGAAACGCGGTGCTAACTTTCTCTTAACTCCAAAGCGCTTAACTCCTCGAAGTGGGGATACTCGGAGATAAACTCTGTCTCTGGTTTCGTAAACTGTCTCCTTGCGTTTTGAATCTGCGTAGCTCTTCTGCCTGGACTGGGCTACCTTGAGCCTATCGCGAATCAACTTAACCTTCCATTCAGACTCCTTAATCAAATCTGGTCCAAAGAATTGACGGTCTCCAACTTCGTTCCATGACAACGGTGTCCTGCACCTCCTTCCGTATAAAGCTTCGAAAGGGGCCATCTTCAAACTGGTTTGGTAACTGTTGTTATAAGAAAACTCCGCATACGGCAAGTTTTCGTCCCAACTAGATCCATAATCTAGTGCACAAGCTCTCAGCATATCTTCCAAAATCTGATTGACTCTCTCGGTCTGTCCATCTGTCTGCGGATGAAAAGCTATGCTGAACTCTAGTCTGGTTCCTAAAGTTTCATGCAACTGATTCCAAAACTTTGAGGTAAATTGGGTTCCTCTATCTAATACGATACTCCTCGGAACTCCATGCAAACAAATGATTCTAGTCATGTATATCTTTGCCAACTTAGCACTGGTGTAAGTGGTCTTAACTGGAATAAAATGTGCTACCTTTGTCAAACGATCAACTACTACCCATATCGAGTCATATCCGGCCTTTGTCCTCGGTAGCCCTGTGATAAAATCCATGCCTATCTTATCCCACTTCCATTCGGGTATCGGCAATGGTTGTAACAATCCTGCTGGCTTTTGATGCTCTGCCTTTACTCTCTGACATACGTCACAAACTGCTACATACGCTGCAATATCCTTCTTCATTCCGGTCCACCAGAATGTTTCCTTTAAATCCAAATACATCTTGGTATTCCCTGGGTGAATCGAATACGGCGAATCATGTGCCTCTTGCAAAATCAACTTCCTGATCTCCGGGTCATTGGGCACATAAACACGGTCTTCAAACCATAGGGTATTGTGCTCATCCTCACGATATCCCTTTGCTTTTCCTTCGCTCAATTTCTCTTTTATAGCAGCAATTTCCTTGTCAGATTTCTGAGCTTCTCTGATCTTATCCATCAATGTTGACTGAATCTCCAATGGTGCTACATAGCCTCTCGGAACTATTTCCAAACATAGCTCACGAAGGTTTTCTTCTAATTCCTTTGGTATTTTCCCCGTCACTAGGATATTGACATGGCTCTTACGGCTCAATGCGTCAGCTACTACATTAGCCTTTTCGGGATGGTAATGCAATCTCATGTCATAATCCTTGATGAGCTCCAACCATCTCCTTTGTCGGAGGTTCAACTCCTTCTGCGTGAAAATGTACTTCAAACTCTTATGATCCATGTACACCTCACAATGATTTCCAATGAGGAAATGTCTCCACGTCTTCAATGCATGCACTACGGCTGCTAACTCCAAATCATGCGTGGCATAATTCAACTCATGAGGCTTCAGTTGCCGTGAAGCATACGAAACAACTCTTCCTTCCTGCATAAGCACTGCTCCAAGTCCTCGACGTGAAGCGTCGCAATACACCTCATAATCCTTGGTCTGATCTGGCAAAATCAATACTGGTGAGGTAACCAAAAGTTTCTTCAACTCTTGGAAACTAGCCTCACACTCCTCAGTCCATTTGAACTTAGTATCCTTCTTTAACAACTCCGTCATAGGCTTCGCAATCTTTGAGAAATTCTCAATGAATCTCCGGTAGTATCCTGCGAGTCCAAGAAAACTCCGGATCTCTCCAACTGTTGTTGGTGCTTCCCATTCGGTTACAGTCTCAACCTTTGTGGGGTCAACTGCTATACCTTCTCCGGATAGAACGTGTCCGAGGAATCCAACTTCCTTCAACCAAAACTCACATTTGCTGAATTTTGGCATATAACTGATGTTCTCTTAGTTTCTCCAAAACCAAACACAAATGTTCCTTATGCTCCTCTTCATTCTTTGAATAAACCAAAATGTCATCGATGAACACTACGACGAACTTATCCAAAAACTCCATAAACACTTTGTTCATCAGGTTCATAAAATAGGTAGGTGCGTTAGTCAATCCAAATGACATAATGGTATACTCATACAGTCCATATCTTGTAGTGAATGCTGTCTTAGGTATGTCCTGCTCTCGAATCTTCAACTGATGGTACCCTGATCACAAATCGATCTTGGAAAACACTTTAGCTCCTTGCAATCGATCAAACATATCGTTGATCATTGGCAGTGGGTACTTATTCTTGATGGTTACTTCATTCAATCCCCGATAATCTACAACCATCCTTAATGATCCATCCTTCTTTTCCACTAGAAGTACGGGTGATCCCCAAGGCGAAGAACTTGGGCGAATGTAACCTTTATCCAATAACTCCTTAATTTGATTCTTAATTTCCACCAAATCCTTTGCTGGCATCCGGTATGGTCGCTTCGATATTGGGCCTGTACCTGGCAATAACTCAATCAAAAACTCAATGTCTCTATCCGGTGGCATGCCTGGCAATTTCTCAGGAAATACATCAGGAAAATCCTTTACCATTGGTACTTCCTCCTGCACAACTCCTGTTAGGCAATTCGCTTGTGTCCTGTTTGGCACATGCCGAGATACATACTTGATCCTTGTTCCTTCTGGTGTGGTAAGCAAAATTGTCTTACTGGCGCAATCGATGTTTCCTCCATACATCGACAGCCAATCCATACCAAGAATCACATCCAACCCTTGGGATTCCAGAATAATCAAATCCGTTGGGAATACATGCCTTCCTATACTCAATGGTACTTGGAAACATCCTTGTCTGGCCATGTATTCTGCTCCTGGCGAGCTTACTAGCATAGGTGTTTTAAGAATCCTAGTGGGAAGGCTATACTTTTCCACAAATCCCCTTGATATGTATGAATGCGATGCACCGGTATCAAAAAGAACGAGTGCAATAAATGACTTAACCAAAAACTTACCTATTACTGCATCGGGCTGATCTTCAATCTCCTCCACATTAACGTGGTTCACCTGTCCCCTATTGAAAGGGTTTGGCTTCTTCCCAGAGCTTCCATTGCCATTTCCATTCTGGCCTTCGGGACATTCATTGGCATAATGTCCAGTCTTCGAACACTTGAAACAGGTGACTTGACTCAGGTCTCTCTTGGTTGGGGTCGATGGGGTGGTCCGGTTCTGGCCGTTGCTTCCTCCATTCCCATTACCATTCTTGTGGCCATTATGGTTGTGCGAGCTACCTCCTCCATGGGTGTGCTGAAACTTAAATCCCGGTTTAGGGGTAAAACGGGGCTTCTGCTGGGCTCCAGAGTTATACTTCCCCTGTCCATACTTCCTCTTACGGTTCTCAATCTCATGTTGCTTCCCTTCAATCATGATGGCACGATCTACCAACTCCTGGTAGTTGTTGAAACTCGCTACCATCAACTGCATGCTTAGTTCATCATTCAGTCCTTCCAGAAACTTCTCCTGCTTAGCTGCATCCGTAGCAACGTCATCTGGGGCATAACGGGCTAGCTTACTAAACTCCTCCACATACTGGCCAACAGTCCTTCCTCCTTGGCGTAAGTTGCGAAACTCACGCTTCTTTATGGCCATAGCTCCTGCTGAAACATGGGCAGTGCGGAAAGTTTGCTGAAACTGATCCCATGTGACAGTGTCAACTGGGTAAGTGGCTGTGAAATTCTCCCACCATGCTGCCGCGGGTCCGTCAAGCTGGTGTGCGGCAAACTTCACTTTCTCACCATCCGTGCATCCTGCAGTGGTCAACTCCCTTCCTATCTTACGGAGCCAATCGTCTGCTAATATTGGCTCGGTGCTACTGGAAAACACCGGCGGGTTCAGCCTAAGGAAACGGGCTAAGTGGTCAACAGGTGGTGGTGGTGGTGGGTTGTTGTTGTTGTTCTGCTGGTTCTGGACTAACATCTGCATCAATTGATTCTGCTGTTGGATCAACTGAGTGAGCTCCGGTGGAAATCCATTGTCACGTCTCGGAGGCATCTGAGGGTTTAGAAAAGACGAGAATTGAGAATAGAATGAGATCTAAAGGGAAAACACTACCCATATGCACATGAGGCAAATGCACACAAAATCACTTCAATCAATCAAACAAGGGCTTACAAACGGTCTAAAACTATCGCAAAAGTGCTCGACTATAATGTTTTACATGGGGGAAATACTACTACTATCTGGTGGTCATCTAGAAATTTGAACCAGTGGAAGACTCCATGATATCTGCTCCAGCTTCGTCTTCAAAGTCGGGTTCACTTGGATCCGAATCGGTGTCGTCGATGATGATGTAGTTGTCCGGACATGTGACGTACTCGTCGTCCTCCTGGGATGCTAACTTGCTATTGAGTTCTTCAATCTCCTGCTTAAGATCGCAATTGTGCCTTGCTAGAGCTACGATCTCGTCCATGTAGTCCTTGCGTGTAGACTTCAGTTCTCCTTCTAGCTCGATGATCCTTGCCTTCGCATTCTTCAACTCTACCATATCATTGCACATCTGGTTCTCGTGGCGTCGAATGTGCTGGTTTAACTCCTGGATGAAAGATGCAATGGATCTATCCTTCTTGGTGCTGACTAACTCCCATTGTTCATCCCGGCGTCCGCAAATCTGGTAGATAGTGTCCTTGAGGTCTTCTTGGTAAACTTCCCCAATGCGTCCTATGGTGATATGAGCTGCCATGCTCCTTCCTAGACTCCAGGTTGGTGCATTGAAAACACTATCTATGGGCTTCGTGATTGGCGCGAATGTTCTTCCCGGAACGTGAGCTTGAATCTTCCAGCACTCCTCTTCAGGTAGAGTGGCGTTGAAGGTTCCCGTGAAGCTTGGTAATCCAATGTTCAGGTACTTGGTGACTTCCTTCAGGTGAAATCCAAATGGTGTGCCTTCATCCGGTTGAGCGTACTTAATCTTCGTGTGCGTCATCCTAATAGAGTAGAAAAGATGAGGAGTTAGAAAATGAGAAGAGAAGGGTGATCTATGGCTTTAACTTAGTGGTCGTGTCCTACAGTCAGCGTGTGCTCTGATACCATCTCTGTAGCGACCTGACCCGAATGGATCACGTCTACTGTGCTACGGTGTCATCCCTGGATCAGTAATGCTGACACCACACAGTACATCGAGGTTTTATAGCAGAGTTGCAATCACACACTTATTACATCGATGGCTCAAAAAGAACTTATTACAATAAATATGGCTGAAGGCCATCTAATATCGATAACAGCGGAAGACTCGGAAGATAAATGGGTCCATCAACTCCAGCGGCATCACTGTGTATAGGGCCACGACCTAAAAGCTCTTTACTCGTCGTCTGAAAAGTCTGCAACATGAGAAGTTGCAGCCCGAAAACGGGTCAGCACATGGAATATGCTGGCAAAGTAACACATAGAGAGTAATGGAATGAAACAGCTATACTATATGCATATATGGCTGGTGGAA